>NC_138581.1:19979698-20079706 GCF_964289735.1 Phaethon aethereus
ATTGGTAACGGGAATCATGTTTGTATTGTGATCCAACTATATGTTGCAATTGCTATAGTGCGTGTTTTGATTTCAGTATGTTGCTGTATCACTCGATGAGCAGAGCAGGGGTGGTGATAGCAGCAGGTTCCATCAGCAGTCCAACAATCATCAGACACAGGTGAGGTAACAAGTCAGGTCTGAGGTCAATCTGGGAAGTCCAATCAACGTGTCAGGAACGACAAGGGATAGGACTGGAGACAAGTATACCAACAACATAGCTCAGGCAAGGACATGTAGTCTGGGCCTGAGCTTAAATGGAGCTCCTGGGCCAGTGAGCAGAGGGTATGTGAGTGGGAGTCCCAGGTAAGGTTGGTCAGGGCAATGAAGGCCTGTTATTGCACTCAGCGCTTTGACAGTTATCTGTCACGTCCAGCAATTCCTCATGTCATGGCCAGTAGTTTTCCACGTCTTGTTCAGTTGGATTAACCTCAGGCCAGGGACTAGTCGGTGGTGTAGTCATTTGCCTGCAGCCCTAACACTGAGCTAGCCATCTTGGAGAGAAATGGGCTGCTCCACATGGTGAGCCATCTAATCTACCTTAGATAATCATCCTGTGTCATGCATCACCCTCTGGGGGTGCTATTGACTTGAAAAAGGAGCTTGGGGTGACTAGATATCCCACATTTTATTGTGTAAATATGACAGGTTATTCCTACCCTGTACACCCACTGAATTTCAACGGGTCTCCAACTGTAATGTGGAGATAACGAACCATAGGATATTGACATGCTCACTCTTTCCATGCACAGCACCAAGCACAACAAAACAGAAGAACCAACCAAGCACATTTTCATCAGAAAAGCTTTTTTCCCATCTTGATACAAAGTCAATTATTTTTCCACAGAGGAAATTTTTCAGACTGCTAAGCGTATTTTTGATGACTATATAAATCGAGTAGAATTATGATAGAACAAGTCAGAATTAAAAAGAAAATCCTTGAAAATGCTCAAAGCTTTTGAGTTCCATGGGTCTTGAAATGGAAGGGATTTTTGTTTTATAAATAAAAGTGATTACAAAATTAATTAAAAAAATTGCTTTTTACATTTTTCCCCTCTTCCAGTCTCCCTTTTTCCCTTTCCCCATTTATTCCACTGATTGCTTGAAAACATAACAACAGCCATACTGGGTCAGGCCTAAGGTCCACCTAGTATCCTTTCACTGACAGTGACCAGAAGTGGATGTTGAAAGAAGGGGGTAAGAACAGAGCAAGCGTATATGACACTTTCTCAAAGGCGCTCTCAGCCTCTGACCATTTGTGAGATCTGGGTTTATTTTCCATTCTTCTTTTGTCACTCAGTGATGGTTCCAAAACTGAGGAAGACTTTTAAGAGTGCCACACTGGAAAAAGGAAAAAATATCACTTGAGAAACTTTTGTTGTCGTCTCCCCCCTCTCCCTGAAAAAAGAAAAAAGCAAAAGAGAGGGGAGAAAAAAAGAAACCTCCCCAAAGACTGCCTGTTCTGTTGTGTTTCGTGGCAACCTGGATGCCAGCAGTGGGATATGAGGGGAAAGAAGAAAACATGGAATGTTTTTTTAAAGGGGTTGTCTTTACCTCTAACATTTTGACCAATTCTAATAAAACTAAGAGGATAAAAAGGCCTTTGCAGCAGTCAGGGTAGGAGGTTTGTTGGGGTAAATGACAGACAACATGGTGGCCTTTTTCACCGTAGTAAAAGCGTACCCCTTCCCTGCATCTGTGTTCTTACTTTTGGGATGAGGGGTGTGGCTGGATGGCACCTACTTCCATGGGCTCATCCTCTGCCAGGGTGTCACGGGTGACACAGAGTAAACAACCACCATAGTGGGGTTTATTTAAGAACCAAGAAGATTAGAGCTTTTACCCTACTTGGTTATCTCGCACACTCACTCATTCGCTCGCTTCCTCTCCCCAGTGTTGCATTCACTAGGTCGGGTCTTAACTTCCCTTCCCATCAGGGAGATTGCTGCTGGTCCAGGAAGATTGAGCAGAAAGTTGGATCAATTCCTGCTGTGCCACTACTCGCAGTTACCGGTCTCAGGCATTACTAGCCAAGGTCCCATGGCATTTAGGGACTGGAGCATCTCACATCTGAGGAAAGGCTGAGAGAGCTGGGACTGTTCATCCTAGAGAAGAGAAAGCTTGGGAGGATCTCATCAATGTATACAAATATCAGAAGGGAGGGTGCAAAGAAGACAGCGCCAGGCTCTTTTCAGTGGTGTCCAGCGACAGGAAAAGAGGCAATGGGCACAAAGTGAAACACAGGCAGTTCCATCTGAACATCAGGAAACACTTCTTTACTGTGAGGATGACTGAGCACTGGGACAGGTTGCCCAGAGAGGTTGTGGAGCTTCCCTCCTTGGAGAAAATGCAAAAGCCATCTGGACATAGTCCTGGGCAACTGGCTCTCGGTGGCCCTGCTTGAGCAGGGAGGTTGGACCAGAGGACCTCCAGAGGTCCCTTCCAACCTCAACCATTCTGTGATCCCCCCAGCATTTGTCTCCACACATCACCCTGATCTCCAGGATCTTTCCCCACTTCCAGGATTTTCACTGACCTTCACCCCCATGCCCCTCCCTCCCCCTCGAGACCACTTCTTCTTTTCGAGAACCCTTCTTTTTGGCCCCAGCTTGTCTTTCCTGAACCCCAAGGCCCTGTTCTTCCCAATCTAAATAGTCTATGTGCAGAAGCAGAATGTGTGATCAGCCTCTTAATCGGTGGTTCTGTCTCGTGTGTCTTTTTATTAATTGGAGGATGCAGGATATGCCAAATTTGTTTAGTCCATGTGTTATCAAAGTTCCCGACCAGCCTATACCAGTTGCAGCTAGCAAGTAGCAGGCTTCCACTTGAGAGGTCAAAAGTTCAAGTTCAGACATTCACCCACACATATACCCAATTATCTGTCGCCTGTTAGCATTCACAACTTAAGCTATGACAGGGTGATAAGGGAGGTAGAGAAAAGCATAGCTGAGCTCCCCCAAGGATCTGGGCATCCTGTCTCTGGCACGCCATCTGGCACCTCTCCAGGGTGATAGCCAGGTCTGAGAGTTGCCCCAGACTCTGGGGTGGGTCCACGCTGGCCATCTGTCGTGGTTTAGCCCCAGCTGGCAACTAAGCACCACGCAGCTGCTCACTCCCTCCCCCATGGTGGGACAGGGGAGAGAATCGGAAGAGTAAAAGTGAGGAAATTCATGGTTTGAGATAAAGACAGTTTAATAGGTAAAGCAAAAGCTGCACATGCAAGCAAAGCAAAACAAGGAATTCATTCACTGCTTCCCATCGGCAGGCAGGTGTTCAGCCATCTCGAGGAAAGCAGGGCTCCATCAACCCAAATCATGGCTTACAACAATTTAAAGGTATTTCCATTACAATCTCCACCTCTGGGCCCTTTGGACTCGACCATAGGGTTTAACATTGCAATGAACTCCTCCCCTTGCCCCTGCTCCAGCTTGGATTTATCCACAGACTGCAGTCCCTTCCATGAGCAACAGTCTCTCCAGGGGTATATCTGCTGCAGCATAGACTTATCTATAGTCACAGTCACTTTGAGGTACACCTGTTCCAAAGTGGCCTCCTCCTCCATGGGCCACAATGCCTCCAGAGATATATCTGCTCCAGCATGGCCTCATCCACAACCACAGTCCCTTCAGAAGTAAAACTGCTCCAGCGTGGCCTTACCCATAGTTCCAGTCCCTCCAGGAATGTACCTGCACTGTCAAGGGCTTCTCCATGGCCACACACTTTGAGGTGCTCCAGCATGACCTTATGCACAGCCACTGATGATTCAAGGTGTACCTGCTGCAACATGGATTTATCAACAGCCACAGACGCTTCGAGATGTACCTTCTCCAGCATGGACTTATCCTTGTGCCACAATCCCATCAGAGGTATACCTGCTGTGGCACAGACATAACCAGGCCACAGATGCTTTGAGATATACCTGCTCTGGCATGGGCTTATCCACGGCCACAGATGCTCCGGGGTGTCCTGCTCCCGCGTGGACTCATCCACAGGTCACAGTCCCTTCGACTCGAGTTCACACTGGAGTTCCAGCCTGTCCGGTACAGCAGCATAGAAACAGCAGCGATGCTCTGGCCATGTGCCAGCCCAGGTGCAAGGCCATTGCTGTTATCAAAATCTTCCCAGGCACAGCAGAGTAAGAAGATAAGCAGTACAGCAGTATGGCAAGTAGCAAAAGCAAAAAGCAGCCACTAACGAGCACTAGACTCTAATATACAGTAAGGAAAGCAAACCCATGGCAAGCACAGGAGACTGCCAATTAATAGCTAAACAGCAATAACAGCTATAAATTCTATCTATCTATCTAGCACATTCCAATCAAATCTGTCATTATCTCAAATCCTTCGTGCACCACGTTGGGCGCTAAAAAGGACTGTCGTGGTTTAGCCCCAGCTGGCAACTAAGCACCACGCAGCTGCTCGCTCCCTCCCCCACGGTGGGACGGGGGAGAGAATCGGAAAAGTGAGGAAATTCATGGTTTGAGATAAAGACAGTTTAATAGGTAAAGCAAAAGCTGCACGCGCAGGCAAAGCAAAGCAAAGCAAGGAATTCATTCACTGCTTCGAAACCACCGAGGCGAAGGGCTCCGGAGCAGAGGATCGCGCCGGGGGACCCTTTCTAAAGCGGCAAGACCGCGAAGGCGACAGCGCAGGGAGAGAGGATGCCCCAGCCCCACCCCCCCGAGCCGGCAGAGCGGGCTCCTGACGAGCGGCAGCTCTGACGCAGCGCGGGCGGGGACTGGAGCGGCGGCGGCCAAAGCCCCTCACGTACAAGAGCAGCCCCAGGGAGCGCGAGCGACCCGGAGCGCGGCGAACAGGGCGGGCAAACAGGACGTGGCGCGGCAGTTTGCGCGGCAGTTGGTTCAGGTAGGGCGAGCAGGGAAGGTGTCTCGCCGAGGAGACCAGCTCCAGTGCAGGTAAGTCCGCACTGGGGAAGGGAAAATCGGCAAAAAGGGCCGACAGAGTGTCACCGAAATTGGGAATAAACTTCTTGGCACCAATGTAGCATTAAGAAGCAGGCATTCTTTATTGCAGCGCTGGATGCACGGGGGATCGCTCCACCTAACATGCATACCCTGGTACAGAGCTTACTCATTATAAACCTTACAAACATAAATATTCATACAATTTCCAGGAAATCTCCACCTTACTACATTAACATAATTACTGACCTTGCAAAACTACATTACACATGCATGGGGGTCTCGGGTGGTCATCGGTGGTCGTTTGGGGAGTTAGCCCCTCGCTCCTTTTGTGGCCTTGAGTCAGCTAAGGAGAACCTGTCGTCTTGGTTCCCGTCCCAGTCTTTGTGAAACTTGAGATTTCTGATGCAAGAGGTCTTATGATATTTTAAGACAATCCTTATTGGTTTAGGTCCTTCAACCGGTGAGTCTTGTGACATTTCCCCCCCTTTGAGACTTTCTTTGAGAGTCTCACTCAAATTCCTGCATCAAAAAGCAAGTTGATATACATTGATCGTCTGGTCATAATCCAAAGTCTAACATATACTATAAGAGTTACAGTAAAACACAATATGATGAGTATTAACAATATTACTACAGGATGTAGCACTTCATTCAAAATTCTGGTAGTAGTTGGTGACCATCCAAAAAGTATCCCACCACTTGTGTTCTCCATCCTTTTTTACTCGTTCTAATACTTGGCGTATTTCTTCCGCATCATGATGGACAGTCACTAAAGTTTTTTGTCTGTTTTCCTGGACCCTTTTTAATAGTTGTTTCAAATCTTCATGTCGTAAGAGTTCTTTTACTAGGGTGAGATTCATTGTAATTAGACCGTAATAATTGATAGGTTGTAAGAGGAGTAGAATAATTAAAATCACATCCTTTGATGTCGATAAAATGACAAACGCAAATGTCAGAATGATTACTTGTATCTATAATTATACTGTCCACAAACTGTGGGCCCCGGTCCGAAGACATTCGTATTGGAACTCCAAACCTCAGTACTATTTCTTTCAGTAGGATTTTAGTTACCTCTCTAGCTTTGTTGGTGCGACAGGGAAATGCCTCTGGCCATCCTGAAAAGGTATCCACCAATACTAAGAGATATCGATAACCATTCTGTTTTGGTAACTCAGAAAAATCAATCTTCCAATAATCTCCAGGGGAGTATCCCAGACTATTAAGTCCCTAGGGGTGGTCGTTTCCTATTTATGGGATTATTCTTTAAACATATTGGGCACTTTGCTATTATAGATTTTACTATTTCTGTCATCCCTACACATATAATCGAATTTTTAAGGCTAGAAATCATAGCCTCACTTCCCCAATGGGTTTCTCTATGTTTCCTTTCTACCATTTCATTCATTATTTGTGGTGGAACAATAACTTGTCGTGTAGGAGTTATTAGCCAACGCTTTTCATTTTTGGTTGCTTTCAATAGTCTTGCTAATTGATAATCTCTCTTACTATAATTAGGCTTCAAGATCGGGAGGTTCACCTGTTTTACTGGTACCAATGCAAGGATGCCTTGTTTAGCTACCTCTTTAGAAGTTTTGTCAGCCAATCGGTTGCCCATATTTACCATGGTTTGTCCAAATTGATGTGCTTTACAGTGCATTATTGCCACTTCCTTGGGCTTCTGAATATCCTGTAAAAGTTGCAGAATTTCTTCCTTGTGTTTGATAGGCGATCCTTGAGCAGACAACAGTCCTCGTTCTCTCCAAATAGCTCCATGAGCATGGACTACCCCAAAGGCATATTTTGAATCAGTCCATATATTTACCTTCCTTCCATCCTGTACAAAGCTACTACCATCTGTAAATAGTTCCAAATCGGGGTTCATTAATGGTTCATCTCTTAGATCCTGTCTGCTCGAGTACACCTGTTCGATGGTTTGCAGGCAGTCATGATGTAATGGTTCAGAGTCCCTTACTCCTGAACTCGGAAACATCACTGGGTTGCTTGCTGTGATGGTTTTAAGTTCCACATCATCCTGTTCCAGCAAGATAACTTGATATTTGAGCATACGACTTGGAGACAGCCAATGTCCCCCCTTTTGCTCTAAAACAGAAATCACCATACGTGGAACATACACCATAATTCTTTGTCCTATTGTTAATTTCCTGGCTTCTTGGATTAAAAGAACAGTTGCAGCTACAGCATGCAAACATCCTGGCCATCCTTTACTCACATTGTCCAGTTGTCTGGAGAAATATCCCACAGCTCTTCTCCAGGTTCCCAGTCTCTGAGTCAGCACACCCAGAGCAAGATGTTGTCGTTCATGTACAAATAGCTCAAAAGGTTTCGACAAATCAGGCAGTCCCAATGCAGGTGCTGACATCAAAGCCTTTTTCAAGTCCTTAAAAGCTACTTGGCATTCAGGGGTCCATAGTAGGTGGTCCTCCTTTGACCCCTTCAAAGTTTCATAGAGGGGTTTTACCAATAGTCCATAGGTGAGAATCCACAATCTACACCGTCCGACCATACCCAAAACCGCCCTCAGCTCTCGTACAGTTCTTGGTTCTGAAGTTTGGCAGATTGCTTCTTTCCTGTCGGTTCCCAGTCTCCATTGTCCTTGTGAAATCTCAAAACCTAAGTAGATCACAGTCTCTTTTCCTACCTGAACTTTGCTCCTTGATACGCGATATCCTCCTTGTCCTAAGAAATTCAACAGGCTTATAGTCATCCGTAAACACTCTCCCCGAGTCTCTGCAGCCAACAAAATGTCATCTACATATTGCAGTATCGTTCCCTCTGGGTTTTCCTTTTTCCATAATTCCAGCTCCTTTGCCAACTGGTTGCCAAATATTGTAGGGCTATTTTTGAACCCTTGAGGTAGTACCATCCAGGTAAGTTGTGTTTTGCCTCCAGTAGTGGGGCTTTCCCATTCAAAGGCGAATATCGCCTAACTGTCTTTGTCTAGAGGTATGCAAAAGAAAGCATCCTTGAGATCTAGTACAGTAAACCATTCATGCTTTTCCTTTAAGGATGTCAGTGTGAAATATGTTCATCTGATTCGTGTGATGAAGTGTAACCTTCTGTACTTTTATGGATTTCTCCTGCACCATAAAAAGGGGTATTTTACAGGAGAACCTTAAACTACTTTTCTGGTATATCAGCTCAAACCAGTTTGACCACTGACCTCATAGTATTATGTAAAGAGAAACTTGTAAAGTGCATGCATAAAGTTTGGGGTCATCCTGGGGGCACGCTGAGGAAGATTCAAGAAGACTCTAGAAGGAGAAGAGGACATATGCTGAAGAAGACATGCCTATTCATGAATATGTATTAGCAAACAGGATCACGCTGAGGAAGCTTCGAGAAGACTCTAGAAGGAGAAGAGGGCATGTGCCAAAGAAGACACGCCTATTCATGAATATGTATTAGCAGACAGGATATAAACCAAGAACAGGAACTGTACCGCGTGCGTCTTGGTGGAGCGGAGACTCCTGGCGCACCCAGCGCTGTTTGCTTGCCTCTATTCGCTTAATAAATTGTAAACTTAAACTGGAATCCTGTTTGGGACTAAATAATTTATCTCAATTGGGGGTTCGTCCAGGATGGTCTTGGTTCCTGAATTCTGACTTGATCTAGGAGGGGCGCCCCACCATTTGGTGGCTCCTGATCGGGTCGGGTCGGGACTAACGCCATCCTGAACCTGAATAGGGGCAAGCAAAGAATTGGATTTATTTATGAGCTCCCTTGCCGGCTGCAACAGTTTATTTTGCCCGTAATTCTGCGCGCGAAGATCCGAACGAAGACGACGGAGTTGTAAGTATTTAAGGTGTATACCGTTCGGTTGGGTGGGATTCGGTTGCCTGTGTGTGTAAGAGCGTGACTGAGACGGAACCTAGTTCCGAAGCGATTGTGGAGGTCTTCTAACCGCGGTTCCAATCTCCCGCGAGGGACTTGGCCGGTGAAGGACCGAAGCGATTCCTATGGGATTCGTGGGTGGGTGATAGGTCCTAAACCCCCGGCAAGACACTCTTACTGGTAGCCAAGGGCTGTAGGAATTGCCACAGTAAAAATTCCTAGATGGGTCAGACGAAATCGAGAACCCAGGACCAGAAGAAAGGGAGCGAATTACTAGAAATACCTCCGGAGAGTCCACTAGGAATAATGATTAAAAATTGGAATGATAGGGGCCCCAGAAAAGGAAAAAGTAAATTAAAATTAGTTCAATATTGTATGGTAGAATGGCCAAAAGAACCTTTGAGACCACATGTCTTTTGGCCTGGTTTTGGATCTTTTGAAGACTGGGTCTGCCGGGCTTTAAATATATATGTTAATTCGAAGGAACCTTTTAGTCAAGCGGAAAGCGATTATGCCTCACTATTTACATTAAAAACAGATAAAAAGTTTGAGGAAGAGGAGAAAAGTGAAAAGGAAAAAGAAAAAGATGATAAATGGGAGCCACTGGATAACCTACCGCCTCCATATCCTAATAATCCATCTTCAGCAGCGGCTCCTCCTCCGGTGGCCGTAGTACCTCTACCTGTACCACCGTTGCCCCTATCTCCACCACCAACAGCACCGGAATTAGATCGACCTCTGGCTGCATGTACGAGAAGTAGGACTGCTGTATCTGAGGGAGCTTCTCTATATCCCTTACGAGAAGTACCCCTCGGAGGCAATCAGGGAGGCATCGGGTTTGTGGCAGTCCCATTAAATAATCATACAGGGAATAAGGGAAGAGGTTCCCCGAGGCCGAATACAGTGGCTGGGACCGCACTCCTTAGAAAAATAAAAAGCAAAAGCAAAAATTTTTGTAGCAGCAGTAAGAGAAAGTCAGAAAAATAAGACTCCGTCTGGAGAGAAAAGCAAAAAAAAGAATAGAGCAGACACCCCGGGGACAGCCTTATTAATTGGTCCCCATAAAGAGGATACAGGGGCCGAAAAATTAACCATTCAAATATTTCCAAAAGGAATAGAAAAAGGGAAGAGCTATATGTCAGTAGTAGGGGCAAAAGGAGAGCCTTTTAAAGTAAATATCTTGCTTAATGATTTACTTCGGCTCCCTGAAGCAGAATACAATTTATTAGGAAGGGATTTGATTTTGAAGTTAAACTTGAGCATTCAGAGTCAAGGGGACAAATTGCCCAATTAGAATCAAGCAATACCCTGTACCTATGGAGGGTCGAAAAGGATTAAAACCTATAGTTGCCCAAACATACTTGGTATAGTGTAATAGATTTGAAGGATGCTTTTTGGGCCTGTCCTCTGGATGAGGGATCCAAAGATTATTTTGCCTTTGAGTGGGAGGACGAAAACAACAATTAAGATGGACTGTGTTACCACAAGGGTTTACGGAGTCACCAAATCTATTTGGACAAACTTTAGAGAAAATCTTACAAGATTTCACAATACCCAAGGAGGTAAAATTATTGCAATATGTGAACAATTTATTAGTAGCAGGAGAAACTGAAGCGGGGACCCGAAAAGCCACCATTCTAGGGGAAAAGGGATTAAAGGTGTCCCGATCAAAGCTACAGTTTGTAGAACAAGAAATAAAATACTTAGGACATTGGTTGAGTAAGGGAAGGAAGAAGTTAGATCCTGATAGGGTATCTGGGATTCTATCCTTAAGACCCCCACAAACTAAAAAGGAAATTAGGCAAATATTAGGATATTGTAGACCATGGCTTGAAAATTACATCAAGCCAGACAGCATATGGAGTTCTTACTCAAGACTGCGCAGGAATCAAAAAACCCGTGGGGTATTGTTCTAAGTTACTTGATCCAGTAAGCAGAGGATGGCCTGCTTGTCTCCAAGCTTTGGTTGCTACAGCATTATTAATAGAAGAAGTTAGGAAGATTACCTTTAGTGCTGCTTTAAAGGTGTATACCCCACACAATGTCAGAAATGTTTTACAACAAAAAGCGGAAAAATGGTTAACGGACAGCCGAATCCTAAAGTATGAAGCAATACTAATAGACTCCCCTGACTTAGAACTGAGGGTGACTTCTGCTCAGAGTCCAGCACAATTTTTGTTTGGAGAACCATCAGAGGTATTACAACATAACTGTTTAGAGGTAATTGAGACCCAGACAAAGGTGAGACCAGATTTAAGAGATGCTGAGTTGGAAAATGGAGAAGCGCTGTTTATAGATGGCTCCTCCAGAGTGGTAGAAGGGAAGAGAAAATCGGGATATGCAATAATTAATAAGGCTGAGTCCATCATGGTCAGCTCAGGCTTGTGAGCTGTATGCCCTATGTAGGGCCCTGGAATTATTAAAAGGACGCGTATGGGGTGGTCCACACTTTTGGAAAAATTTGGGAAGAAAGAGGTTTGATTAATACTCAAGGGAGGAATGTAATACATCAAGAATTAATAGTAAAGATTTTAAAGGCGTTAAGAGAACCAAAGGAGATAGCAGTGGTACATGTGAGGGAACACCAAAAGAGATTAGATTACCGAACTAGAGGAAATAACTTAGCAGATAAAGAGGCCCAGGAAGCAGCCTTGAGGACTAAAGTTGCCAAAATTAATGTCATACAAACAAAGGAGGACACTAGCAAAGAAGGACGAGAGGAAAGAGAGAAGAAGTTTACCCCAGAAGAACAAACAAAATTGGAGAAAATAGGAGCTAAATTAGAACAAGGAAAATGGACACTGCCCGATGGGGAAGAAATGTTGCCAAAAGCCTACACTAGACAAATATTGGAACGTTTGCATGCGCAAACACATTGGGGTCAAAAATATTTATTGGTAATAGTAGATCATTTAACACAGTGGGTAGAAGCTTACCCTGTAGCACGAGCTACGGCACAGATGGTGGTAAAAATTTTATTGGAACATTTGATACCTAGATATGGGATAATCCAGTACATTGATTCTGACCAGGGCACACATTTTACTTCTAAAATAATAAAACTATTATGTCAATCATTAGGTATTCAGTGGGAATACCACACTCCGTGGCACCCACAAAGCTCGGGGAAGGTAGAAAGAATGAATAAATTAATGATTGAGACACAAATGCCCTGGATGAAATATTTACCATTGGACAGTGAGACTGGATTATCGCCATATGAAATGTTATATGGCATGCCTTATTTTCAAGGAATGCCTCTGGGGAACGATGTAATTGAGGATCATAGTACCATTGGAAAAAGATTAAAAGAATTAAGAGAGATTGGGATGGTGGCCCAACCACCACCTTTAGGATTTGCAATTACAGAAACAGCTGTGAGAACTGCTGAAAAAGGATGGACACATGTGTCACGAGTGAAAGGTCCAGTGAAGGAGTAGAAAGTCTAAATTGCTGTGGGAATTTTATTGTGGCTACTCCTGTAGAATTGGTGAACAGGGAGACTAATAACAGGGATCAGTTTTGCAAATATACTAGTGTATGGGAGGATCAGCAAAGCCTTTGTGTAGAAGGTTGTGTTTATTTGTAAGAGCGAAATGTTCTCAGTATCTCTCCAAGAAGAGGACAAGAACATAGTTTAAATAATATAGACTTCAGGTGCATCCACTGTGGAACATCCACCCCCTTAGAAGAATTAATTTGGGTACTAAGAAAGCACCCCCTTAAAGGAAGGAAGAGGGCAAGACCGGAGGGGAACTGGTGTTGCGGCTTAAAAAGGGTCTGTCAAGGGCTGCAACCCCTTCAGGCTGTGACCGCTGATCACTATGGCCCTGACCGGACCTCTTCTAGCTCTGCTTGGGGTGAGTTCCTTGACTCTGACTACGGCAAGTAACTGTAGTCAATGTGTAGTAACCACTAGAAGGGGATGGATAAGTTAAGTAACATCCAGCTGGGGTTTACCCCAGAAGTGTGTAGGAACTAACTTAGAGGCAAAAACTGAAAAACTGAGGACCTTTTCTAATTGTACAGCCTGTACCTGTAAACTTAGAAAAGTGGAAACAGGAAAAAGTAACCAAATGGGACTTATGATATAAAGAACAAAAGATCATGAAATAGAAACAGGAGTGAAACATGAAATTCCCACAGTTGCTAAAAATCGATTTGTAAATCTTGCTGAAAACATTGCTAAGTCATTGAATATAACTAATTGTTATGTTTGTTGTGGAACAAATCAAGGTGAACGATGGCCGTGGGAAGCTATGGAGAGCAATATAAGTAATCCCCAAGTTTGGAAAAACAATGGGAAAGGGTAATTGGAAACAACAATGGATACTAGTAAGACCTAGTTTTTTCCTGTTACCCATAAATCGGGGAGAGCGACTAGGAGTCTAGGTGTATAACGAATGGCCTCCTGAGAGACAAACTTTGAATGGAGTCAGTCTAGGAGGATTTTGGGGAGATTTTATGGGTGGTGATTGGCTTACTAAAATCGGGATAGTTGTATTGGGGATATGTGGGGGATTGTTACTAGATTAATCCACTCGGTTATACAAGGAATGCAGATATCTGCAGTACTCGATTGGAAATGAAAACACAAATCAATACTATAAAGAAGAAGATGGGGGATTGTGAAATATGTTCATCTGATTCGTGTGATGAAGTGTAACCTTCTGTACTTTTATGGATTTCTCCTGCACCATAAAAAGGGGTATTTTACAGGAGAAACTTAAACTACTTTTCTGGTATATCAGCTCAAACCAGTTTGACCACTGACCGCATAGTATTGTGTAAAGAGAAACTTGTAAAGTGCATGCATAAAGTTTGGGGTCATCCTGGGGGCACGCTGAGGAAGATTCGAGAAGACTCTAGAAGGAGAAGAGGGCATGCGCGGAAGAAGACACGCCTATTCATGAATATGTATTAGCAGACACACCTATTCATGAATATGTATTAGCAGACAGGATATAAACCAAGAACAGGAACTGTACCGCATGCGTCTTGGTGGAGCGGAGACTCCCGGCGCACCCAGCGCTGTTTGCTTGCCTCTATTCGCTTAATAAATTGTAAACTTAAACTGGAATCCTGTTTGGGACTAAATAATTTATCACATCAGTAAGGTATATTGGTTAGCTACTACTGGGTGAATATCTTGAACAATCTGATTTACAGCTCTTAAATCTTGAACTAATCTATATTCCTTGCTATTTTGCTTTTTTACGGGTAATATAGGGGTATTATATTCTGATTCACACTCTATCAACAATCCATAATTCAAAAATTTCGTTATTAATTCTTCCAACCCTTTTCTAGCTTCCCACTTAATAGGATACTGTTTCTGTCTTACCGGTTTACTTCCAGACTTTAAAACAATTTTAACTGGTTTTGCCAATTTGGACCGACCTGGGATTCCACTAGCCCATACCAAGGGTGTTACTGCATCTTCTACCCCTGCAGGAATTTCCTTCTCCGGTCTTTGTGTGTCCTGTAACATAAAAATTCTCGCTTCCACAGCTTTTCATTCAGGTATTAGTAGTTGCACCTGTCCATCCTTAAAGGTTATCTGTGCATCTAATTTGCTCAATAGATCCCATCAAGGGTATCGGGCACTTGGGCATATATAAAAACTGGTGAGTCATCCATTGTTTTCCTAACTTAAATTTTAAGGGCTGCAGAAAGGGCCGATTTTCTCACTTCCCTGTAGCACCAACAATGCTTACAGTTTCATGGCTAAAATTTCCTTTACAACTATTAAGTACAGAATGGTTTGGAGGGCTGGGTCCAGGTTCCCAGCCTGAGGGCATTCCCTTTTCCAGCGACCCCTTTCTTTGCAGATTGCGCACTGATCTTCTGCAAGTCGAGGTTGCACAAAGGGAGGTGATTTTCCTCTTCCCCCTACTTCTTCCCATCCCTCAATAACCCCTTCCTCTATAGGCTCCTCTAGGAGCCCCTGTTAAAGCAGCAATTAATCTCCCCTCTCTTAGGTTTCCCCTTTGAACCTGTCGTGTCTCTTTTTCCTTCTCGCTATTATTAAAAACCGTCCACGCTACCTCTAACATCTTTCCCAAATCTCTTGAATCTGCTCCCTCTAATTTCTGAAGTTTCTTTCTTATATCTGGGGCCGATTGTCCCATAAAAATAGAAGCTAATTGAACAGCTTCCTCTGTTTTTTCAGGATCTAAATTAGTGTATTTTCTAGCAGTAATTTTTAACCGCTCCATAAAGGCGGATGGGGATTCATTTGGTTCTTGTTTAACCTCATATAATTTGGTCCAATTAATCGCTTTTGGCATAGCGTGCCTTATGCCAAATAGTATCCATCTCTGATATCTTGTTAAAAGCCCCCGGGGTCCCAGCTGGCTGGGATCCCACCCTGGGTCTGTGGCAGGAAAATTCTGATCTATCGTTCCCTGCAA
This sequence comes from Phaethon aethereus, assembly GCF_964289735.1. Classification (NCBI taxonomy): domain Eukaryota; kingdom Metazoa; phylum Chordata; class Aves; order Phaethontiformes; family Phaethontidae; genus Phaethon; species Phaethon aethereus. The sequence goes on from NC_138581.1 coordinate 19,994,927, forward strand.
ATCCCTATTAGCTTGTGCCCCTTCTACCGGTTTCCGAGCGGTATTTAATACCATTTTCTTTTCAGTACCATCTAGCAATGTGTCTAATATTACTTGTAAAACAATCCAGTCAGGATCTTGAGTCCTGATTATTGTTTCAAACATCTTTAGCCACTCTTTCTGGATCTTCCCGATAAGTCCCTGCTGTCTCTTTCCAGGTTCTCAAATCAGTTATCGAAAAACGTACTTTAACGGTCACTGTCCCATTATTCCCTACTCCCTGCCGAAGGGGAGCCTGAATAACTCCTCTTGTTTCCTCCTGCCTTCCTCTCGTTCTGCCTGCAATACGACTAAATCCTTCTGCCCCACTAAATCGCCTTCCCTGTGTCGCGGCCCGAAAGGAGTCGTTCAGGACGACCTCCTTCCCCGTGAGACCAACGACCAAGTTCGTGATCCCCCTGGACTGAATTAAGGTGAAACGACACCAACCAACCAATTTAACAATTTAATAATACAAAATGCAAGGCATGAGGTTACATAAATGACTCAATGGCAACTACTCTAACTAAATAATTCAACTAAACAAACAAGTCCCCTACAGCACATCTTTTACACTTCGTCAAAGAGAGGAGAGAGAAAAAGAGAGAGAGAGAGAGAGAGAAAGACAGCAAAGAAGATATCACCACCCGTGGATCCAGCGGCGTCCCGTTGGTCCTCTTGATGCTCCTTGGTGGTGAGGGTCCTCCCTTTTTGCTTCTGATGGTGTCCTTTTTATACAGTCCAAGTCCCACAATCTCCGTCTGCATGCATATACAACAGGCTGCATGCATATGCAACAGGCTGATTCAATCAGGAAACGGCACCTCATCTCGGTCTTTTCTGGGGTCCACTCCGTATCGAGGCATGTTCAAGCCGTTGTACCAAAAAAAAAAAAAAAAAAAAAAGTGTAGGTTCCTCGGAACCGTGAAATGTTTAAGACAGAAACCGCATATTGGTCCGCCACACCACCCCGTGGCTTAAACATTGATCGAAAGTCTCGTCCACGGGTGTGATATGAAGTTAAGTTCAGAAGGGAGAGAAAAAGGAAAAAGAAAAGGTAGAAGTGACAATGCATGTACACGGTAACTACAACTATTTTTAACTGGTTCACAACATCTCCTTATAACTATAATATATCTAAATCTAACAGATCCTACATAACAGAAACATGTCCATGCCGAGTTTGAGAACTTGTTTATGGCTCAGGGGGATTAGAAGCAGGAGGTGATTATCCACAATGATAATCACAAGGTAAACACACATATATCAAAAGAACAATTACAGCAATAGTTAACAAAATTAACGCCACAAAATAAAGTGTGACGATTAGGTATATTTCGGCCATTTCGTCCTCTCCTCTTGCGATTCTTCCGGTAATACAGTTCACGGATGATGTCTTTGTCGTGACGGGAGAGTACCTTTTTTGCGTTGGTCTCGGGTTTTCAGCAATACGAAGCTGGTCGTTGTTGTCGGTTGGGGTCCTCGTGGTCAGTACAGAGGCTGATGGCCATGCTACCCTGGCGCATTGGAGGTGGGGTATTACTTAACATTGATATTACGCAGAAATCATAGAATAATTTCTGTTGGAAAAGACCCTTAGGATCATCGAGTCCAACTGTAAACCTAACACTGCCAAGTCCACCATTAAACCATGTCCCTAAGTGCCATATAAATATAACTAAAGTCTCCTGTTTCATCAAAGTACCGCAGAGGTTGGCCCACAGCTAGAGGCAATGCAGTCTACCTGCAGCTCCCTTGATATCCTTGCCACTGTAAACAGTAACAAACCAAGTTGTATTACACTGTCATATCTCAAAAAAAAAAGCTTTCAGCTGCATACAAACTCAGAAAGTAACTCACCATGATATGTTAGACTACTTCTACCCCAAACTTCTTCCATAAATGGGTTTCCAGTCATGAGTAGAAACCATGTTCCCTATTCCAAACAGTATTCAAGGCACAGCAAATACATGGTGCAAGGAACAGTGCTTAAGGGCTGTTTCTTAGCACAGCAGCACCATGGTACAGATACCATATGAGTCTGTCAAGGAAGAGATTCAAACATTGAAATGAATTGGCTAAGCAGAACCCAGAGAATTAAGAATTAAAAAAGGTAGGAAATTCTTCAAACAGTCTGAGTCAAACCACCCTTTGAAGGACCTACGCAGATCCATGGCTCAGCAGAAGCAGCTTTCCAGAAGAGGACAATGAAGACTGGACTACGAACATAAAGTGTACTTCAGGTCAGCCTCTTAACATGAGGCTGTCTGTCAAAAGTGTTCTTTGAAAAGATTTCACTGTATGTCTGCAGACAAGAGAGGTGACAGATGTTAAATTTTACAATGGATATTTTGCAGCACGCCAGTGATATATCTGATAAAATGACTGTTCAGAAGCTCTTGGGAAGAAGCATAGACTGCAATTTTGCATAATTGTGATTATCAGTCACTTATGGGATCTCTCACTGCGCATTCTTCTCAAAAACAGCATGTAAGCAATTCTCACCGTTTTATACGGGGAGGCAGCAGCCAAGCTGAAATCCATCAAAGATGAATTCACTCTGCTTTTGCAGAGTGAGTTCCTTCATACAAAGCAGTTGGTGTAGGGGTAGCTGCAAGGCAAGGAGAAATCAGCAGAGCCACTAATAACGCACTATTCAAGAGACTTCTGAGAAACTGCAAGCTAAAACAACTAGAGTATTTTAAACAGAATTTCCCTATTCACAAACTCAATCTTCTTTTCGCCCGGGCCCCGGTCTCCCCCGGCTTATGCAGGGCAACCTTCCCTGCAAGTCTGATGACCAACTAAAGCCTATGATGGCCTAAACTTGAAAGCCTGAGAAATCTTAGTCGTATGGCATAAGCATATGTCATCTCAAATAATCAGGCTGGCTTGCAATAACTGAACAGATAATTACTTCTCCCACAAGTGAACCAGCTCATGACTAGAAACCATCTAAAACCATTCAGTGCCTAAGGCACAGCAAATACACAGTAAAGAGGCAAGGCTCAAAGATAACTTTCCTGAGTATTAAGAACTGAATCTGCAACTCTTAACTAATATACCCGTGAGTAATTAGCATCTAATTACCACTTCTCCCTTCAGCCTCTTGCAGTACAGTCATAGTCTTTTATTTGTACTGCAACTTACATGGCAAGTTGCTACTGAAGAGTACAAGGCAATACAGTACTTTATGTGCCAAAACAAGACGCAGCAAGAAAAACGGATTTCCACGCCTCCAGCCCAGAGCGCATGTGTAGTTTGTGTCTGGGTACTCTCGTCACGGATTTTTCCCACCTTCCGGTTTTGTTGTTTCAATTCCAATACAAATTATCAATAATATTTGCTATATTCACATCCCCTCACCCTGTGAGTCCATCTGATCTTAAATTGCTATTTCAGAATTAGGGACATCGATTAAGTTTTCCTCAGCTTCCTGCAAGGGTGTATAATTAGTTAGCTGGACCATTCGTATGTTAACAGCTTTCATTATAGTTGATTTTTTACAAGATATTGCTACACCTATAATAATTACAATTACAATAAACATCATTGCAGATTGTATCAAACTTTGGACCCAACCAGTGACACCAAATCCAAACCAACTAAATACCTTTGAAAGCCAGCTAACACTCATTGATTCTTGGAGCTCATGGGTGTCCTTCGCTACTTGTCGCATCTTCTCTAGTTGGACATTAAGATCCAGTGTAACGTTAGGGATATGAATACAACAATCAGTATCCAAAAGATTCAAATAACCACAAAGACCATTTTGATATACCAACATTAAGTCTAGTGCCATGCGGTTTTGAAGAGCCATTTTTGATGTAGCTTGCAATTGTTGATTAAGCAGCTGTACACTAGTTTCAGTAGTATTAGCTAGTTTTTCTACTTGATAAGCTAACCTACTTAACCATAATCGCGTCGGCACGGTAGCACTCCCAAATCCCCAGAATCCTTCCATTCCCCAGGCTATGCGGGCGGCGGCCCCTGGGTCTTGCCACCCCTCTACCTCTCTGTCTAGTGTCACTTTTGCCCGCTTCATGCAGGTTATCCAGTGGGGTCGAATAGGGGTTCGCTTCCACATGGGACATAATGTCGGGAGACCCAAAGTACATTGGAGTTCAGGTAGTCCTGCCCATAAAGAAGTGTACATATTACCATCGCTACAGGCCCAAATCAAACCAGCCGGAGCATCACCAGAGGCAACATGACAGTCATTGCGAGGTGCAAAATCTGCACCCACTGATTTATATGATACACTATGATTTCGACATAAACAGCCCATTTTTAAGGTAATATAAACTGGCCAATAATATTTAACCCAATCGTATTGTTTCCAGTTAGAACAATTTATTACATTTTGACAGGACCACAACGCTGACTTGTTTGATACTGAGCCAAAAGAAAATCCTGGTTTGAATGGTGTAAAACCCTGTCCGTCTGATCCAAACCAGACACAACCCTTATTGGGATTTTTCTTCTTTTTCCTTTTTCTTGGGACAATCTTGTCCTCTATTCCATTGTATACACCACATTGTATTTATGGGTTGATTATATTGTAGGACGTTAGTTGCTCTTCCCCAGGGTCACAAATCAGATGTTCCCCATATGGTCTGATTGCAGGTAAAAGTTACGTTCAAGCCTTTTTCATAATATGTACAGGTTGTGCTATCAATGGTAGAAAAATTAAATGGCTGATTAATTTGTACAGAAACTCGCCTTCTGTCTGGGGAATAAGGGTTCACCATTTCAATGATACCCCAGGTATTCCACAGTCGTAACAAACTTCCTGCTATGTCCGTAGGGAGAATACCCATCAGAAGGGGATCTTCTACAGATTTAGGCAAAGGTAAACAAGCAGTAATACTAGATTCATTGAGGGAGGGCACTTGCAAGCCCCTTTATCAAGTTTAAAACTAAGTTATCCTCTAAACCATGGGTGGCTTGGACTGATAAAGTTCGCTTGTTTTTACCTTGGGCATGTTCCTGATTCCGGCAATAGATTTGCCATAAGACATATAAACATATTAAACCAAGGCATATCTTTCTAACACATGTTAAAAATGTCATTTTTAGCTGTTGTGTTTTCAACAATAAAGCTAATTATGATCATAACACATAATTACAAGTACTATAAAAATAACTATCATAACTACAAAAGATAGTATCCCTTGAGGACACTCCAGCTCAACATGAGATAAATCTTCTTCCCCAGTGTTCTTCTCCTTTCTTCTCTTGATCTCAGGATTCCACCTGCAAGAGATCGGATAAAGCAACTCGGCTCGATTTCGAACCGGTTAAAAAGATGGGATGATCCATCTAGTATGGATTCGATGATCTTTCCCATAGGCATCTGTGGCTACCCATGCATACAGATTTTTTTTGAGCTTTCAGTACTAGAGGTACTTGTCCCACAGTGGGTAGATTCACTAAAACTGGTTGTCCTGGATAATACACTGAATTCCTCGGGTTCTTATTCTCCTTAGTCCCAGGTAAGAGGGATGGGGGATTAGGGTAAAAAGCTGTGAGTCTGGGGCAACCGTTTACTCCCCAGCGTCCATTGACTTTAGTTACTGCATCAGATACTCGTCGTGCCCATCCAGGGTCATGTGGTCTCAGGGTTTGTTTAAGGACAATTAGTACGTTCTACAATACCATTCGCCTGAGGGTAATATGGGGTATGAAAAATCCACTGTATCCCTTCATCTCGTGCCCACTCTTGGACCACCCCGGCAGTAAAGTGACTACTGCTGTCTGATTGGATAACTCTGGGTTTAGGAAAACAGCTAAACCATGATTTCACACTGCTCACTGTATACTCTCCTGTTGCTCGTGGGACAGCTTCAGCTTGAGTTAGTCCAGAAATTACCTCAACTCCTACCAATACGTACCTCTTTCCTTCTGAGAGACGAAAAGGACTGATGTAGTCTACTTGCCAAGTGTCCCACAGTCCCTTATTGTCCCTTAAGTGTAGGGGTTGATCCTTGAGAGGGTCAGGCTCCCCTAATCGTGTACGGCATAGGCCGCATGCTGAGGTGACAGCGTTACATAGCTCCCTGGTCACAGACCATCCCCTGCTAATTGCCTCTTTATAAAGGTCTTTACTTCCAGAATGGCCTCGTTTAACATGTAACCGTTCTAACAGATGTTCCCATTTTTCCCCTTCCGCTTCCACTGCTAATGTGGCTAAGCGGGTTAGCGAATCTACTTGATTGTTCAAAAGGTGGGAAGGGTGGTCTCCTTTTTGGTGTGCAGCTACCCATCCTACTAGAAGAGATTTCTGTTTAGCAATGCTTAGAATGTCTTCCCATTTTTCTCGCTGCCACACCGGTATCCGGTTAACTTCCCATTGGTTTTGTTCCCAAAATGGGAGCCATTCAGTACATCCCTTGAATGTGAATATGAATATGAATCGGTATAAATAAACACTGGTTCTTTGTTTTCTGCTTCTCGTTTTATCACACTCCAAACTGCTGTCAACTCTCCCACCTGAGCACTTCCCTCCCCTTCTGTCACTATCCGGTTCCCTGAATCAACGTGCAGTGCTACTGCTCGGTACTTCCATACCTTTCCCTCTCTTTTAGAGGATGCATCAGTAAACCATACATTCTTTAGCTGGGAATCAAAGGGAGGAGCAGGTTTTATAACTGAAGGAGGAGGCTCCTGATCTGGATGATCAGAAGTTGGATCCTGTATTTGAAGCATCTTAGGTAACCCTTCCTCCACCTGGTGCGTATGACAGTAGTGGTCTAACTGTGCATACCATTTCCTTACTGTTTCTCGCTGTGCAACTCCAACAGGAGGTGGGGTTCCAGCTAGTATTGCTTTCAAAACCTTAAAGGGTCCTCTTAAAATAATTGACTGTTGTCGTATGATTTTTTCAGCTTCTTGCAAGGCAAGGTTAACTACAAAAAGGCCTTTCTCCCAAGTTGAGTATCGCTTCTCTGCATCTTTAAAACTGCGTGAATAAAATCCTATGGGGCAAGTCGGACCGTCAGGTCCACGTTGCCACATATGTATGGATAATCCATGGATTGCAAAACCCCATTCGATATGGAATGGATCTATTGGGTGTATTGGCCCTAAAGCCTGATGCACTCCAGCCTCAAAGATTAACAATTTTAAGGCTTCCTCATGAGCTGGGGTCCAGTCCCAGGCAGCTTTTTTGCGTGTTAAATCATACAAGGGACGTGCTACGATGGAAAAATCTGGAATGTGCTTTCTCCAAAATACCAGCAGACCTAGGGCATGTTGTAACTCCTTCTTGTTTTCAGGCATTTTTACTTGTTCAAGGGTAGTTAAAGTCTCTGGGGGAATACATATTGTTCCTCCCCTCCACCAAATGCCTAAGAATTTTACTTCAGAAGAGGGAAGCTGTACCTTTTCTGTTGGGATTTGGAGTCCTAAATTTTCCAAATGATCAACTATTTCAGATTGGGTTTGTCCTACTGCAGTGGCATCAGAGCCGCCAATCAGTATATCATCAATATACTGATATACTTTAACTCCTTCTCTGGGAGTAATTTGAGTAAGTTCCTGTGCCAGCGCACAGTGAGCGATGGTCGGTGAGTGACAGTATCCCTGGGGAAGACGTGTAAAGGTGAATTGCACGCCCTCCCATGTAAAAGCAAAGCGATCTCTATCTGCTTCTTGCAGGGGAACCATAAAAAACATGTCCTTCACATCAATGGTTGCTAAAATTTGGTGAGCTTGCTCCTGTATAGTTGCAATTAGTTCAGCTATATTAGGTACAGCAGCAGTCAAGGGACATGTATTGGCATTCAGGCACAGATAATCAATTGTCAATCGCCACTTCCCGTTTGGTTTGTGGACTGGCCACACAGGGGAGTTATAAGGTGAGTGAGTGGGGACAATTATCCCTTGCTCCCGTAATCCACCTATTACAGGGGTAATTCCCTCCCTTGCTCCTAATGGCAGGGCGTAGGGTTTGACATTGACTATCTTTGAAAAAGGGAGTGTGGGTGCTGATTGAAGCAGTCTCATTGAGGCTGTGGGGAGTCCGAACACCCACTCTTTTCCTACTGAATCTACCCAGGCGCGACCTTTAAGTAAATCGAGCCCCATAATGTTTGTTGGTAAATCTCCCAATATCTTTGTGGTCTCAACAGGAGATTCATCTCCCGGCAGCCAACATTTAACTCGAGCTGTTTGCTGTGGTTTAGAGTTGCCAAAAACATCAGTAACCCAGATCGGTTTCTTATCTGCGACTACGCCAGTGTTATCAGCGACATCTGTCCGGAGAGCTGACATTTGGGCTCCAGTGTCTACTAGGAAGGTAACTGGAGTTTTAAGGGGTCCCAAAGGGAAAGTCACCAACAAGTCTCCTTTGCTGTTTTCTGTGAGCCTCCTTAAGTGTGCCCACCGGCCGTCCTCCGGCTCACTTAAAAAGGACGGCGCGGGCGGTTTCCCGACTCCGAGGTTTTTAAATCAATCAAATCCGTCTCACGGGGTGCAGATGGGGTTACTGTTCCGGGTTCTTGGGATAAGGAAGAAGGATTTTGGGGGATTGAGGGGGATGGGATTCCCTTTATTCTGTCCCAGGTTTTCACCAAACTTTCCAGGTTGGGAGTGGGTAACCTGTCCATTACTTCTCTGGGAATGCCCTTTGAAATGCCCTCTGCCCATAATAACTGTCTTACTGTCTGGTACCCGTACCCATTTCTCAGAATGTAGGGGTCGTGATGGTTTAAATTTCCTCCCACTTTCTTCTACTCTCCTTATCTCTGCCTTGTGCTTTGTTTCCCCCTGGCCAGTGAATCCCATGCGTCTTCCGTAATTAATTAGCTCTTGCGCCACTTCCCCCCAGGTCATTTCGGGGGAGTCTCCCCTTCGCCTCGGTCGGGGAGTTCGCAACCGGTCTTGTAGCTGAACAGCATACAGCTTTAAAGCATCAGGAAGTCCCCTGATTAGGGGATGAAACCTCTCCGGGTCTGCCACACGCTGCATGGGGGAGGGCTGTCATGGAAGCAACAACCGGTCATGCATTAATTGGAGGCAGGCAGCTTTCTGCACGCTTTCCAAAATGTGACTTGCTGTAGGTGTTTTGATAGAAAAAGGGTCCCCTCTCTCCATTGGGTCTAATCCTCCTGCCCAATAAGCCACCCTCTGGGTCAAGGACCAGGGTTCTCGGTGATCATTAGTAGTTAAGAAAACCCCAGGTCCCCAATATCCTCTAGCCTCATCTTCGCTCAACAGAATGCGATCTCCTCCAGTAAGGGAGACTCTCCACATGTACTCGGTTTCAGTTTCTCGTGGGCCCCGAGAGTATTTTTCCTGTATTTTGGCCAAGTCCGTAGGGGAAAAGGGGATGGTACGTGTGGTATGTTGCTGGACACCCCCCTGACCAGTATCAATGATTTCAGTTTTGATCAAGGGTCTCATCACCACTTCCTCATCTCTAGGATAAAAGACATTCCTACTTTCCCCTAGTTCTTTAACTGGATATATAGCTTTCAGGTCAGATGTCGGTTTTTCTCCTAATTTCGCCAAACTCGAAAATCCCGGTTCACTCTCCAGATCTGAGCCTGTTTCTCTCCTATCGCCAAACACCTGCCCATTTTCTTGCAATTCAGTCCGTAAGATTCTCTCTCGGTCTAGTGAATCTGCCAAAATTACGTGAAGCTGCTGAGTAGTGCTACGCTCAGCAGTGAGCTGGCTTTGCAAGTTTCTTATCTGTTCTTGCAAGGACTTAATTGTCTCTTTATCTGCTTGCTTTTCCTCTTGGGCAGCAATTAGTGCTGCCCCCAACACGGCACAGACTGTTGCCTTTCCTTTCCCCAGTCCCAGTTTTCGTTCCTTTGCCAAAAGAGTGATTCGATCAACCACTGCCTGCGAGTCATGCCAATTCTTTTGAGCCCAAGCCATGCCAGGAAGAGAGGGTAGGGCTTTATAGCCCTTCAGTTTCTCAAGCAGGGGATTCTCCCCCATTGTCGGATCCTCAAATCGATCCCAACAACAACTGTCACACAATGCAAAAGGAGTACTCCAAAGTATTCAGCCTACTGTGGGTTCACGTACCCAGTGTGGATCTTTACAAGAAGATCCTCTGTTCTCTCTCTCTCCTGTCAGGCACTTCCCAAGGAAGGGGCCGCGCTAAGGGCCCTGGTCCCTCCTGGTTGGTTCAGTTTCGCACGGGGATCCTGTCCGTGACACCAATTTAGATGTTGCGGCCCGAAAGGAGTCGTTCAGGACGACCTCCTTCCCCGTGAGACCAACGACCAAGTTCGTGATCCCCCTGGACTGAATTAAGGTGAAACGACACCAACCAACCAATTTAACAATTTAATAATACAAAATGCAAGGCATGAGGTTACATAAATGACTCAGTGGCAACTACTCTAACTAAATAATTCAACTAAACAAACAAGTCCCCTACAGTACATCTTTTACACTTCGTCAAAGAGAGGAGAGAGAAAAAGAGAGAGAGAGAGAAAGACAGCAAAGAAGATATCACCACCCGTGGATCCAGCGGCGTCCCGTTGGTCCTCTTGATGCTCCTTGGTGGTGGGGGTCCCCCCTTTTTGCTTCTGATGGTGTCCTTTTTATACAGTCCGAGTCCCACAATCTCCGTCTGCATGCATATGCAACAGGCTGATTCAATCAGGAAATGGCACCTCTGCAGGCCTTGGTGTCTCCTCCCGGTCATTGCGCAGGCTGATTCAATCAGGGAACGGCACCTCATCTCGGTCTTTTCTGGGGTCCACTCCGTATCAAGGCATGTTCAAGCCGTTGTACCAAAAAAAAAAAAAAAAAAAAAAAAAAGGTGTGGGTTCCTCGGAACCGTGAAATGTTTAAGACAGAAACCGCATATTGGTCTGCCACACCTTGTTCATAGCTACTTTCCCCTGATCCTCCCGCACTGCCACCAGCCTCATTGGCTTGCCTACGACCACTTTCTCTTACCTGCTCACATTACTAGCATCATCCTCATCATCGGGACTCTCTCCCAGTCTCTGCCAGGGAGCAACCATTAGTTCTGAATCTTCTCCTTCCTCCCATCCGCATTTCAAACACCTCTTTCCAATACTACAAGCAGAACAACACCTTTTCAAATTCCTGCCCCCCCTTTGCCTTTCCAGGGCTAAAACCATAGAGTCCTGCGGAGTAAGTCCGCAATCCTTTTGCCACTCTGGATGATTTCTTAACGTAAAGAATAAGTCTACATATGGTACTTCATCCCACTTCATCCCAATCTCTTCTACAAAACAGCATTAATGGTAACAGGGTGTTATATTTTAAAGTTCCGTTCTTTGGCCATTTTTGTTGATCATCCAAAGTGTACAATGGCCACCAGTTGTTACAACATTCCACAAGTTGCCTCCACGTAAGGGGATCACCCCCAATCTCCTTCCAGTGTTTCAAAATACATCCTAAGGGGGATTTCTTCAGAATTTCCCCCTTCCACCGAGGGTTTATTACCCATTATAAAATAGCACAAGAACACAAAAACAATGACTTAACACAAGACAACAGGACGTTGGGGACTTGAACCCCTATACCACTTTTAGTGGGACTCTAACCCACTTTTTCCAAACGCGGGTGTCCTTCAGATTTTTGTCTGATAGGAGCGAATCCTTCCTTCCCTTAGGTACCTTTATAGCCCAACCCTGCGAGGCTTTTGCCGCCGTGCCTTACGGGCAGGCAACCTTTAATTGTTCCGTATAGAAAAGAATGCCTTTACCTTCCCAGGGACCTTGCTCAGAGCTCTTCGGTCCGGGGATCGGAGGTTCTCCCCGAGAATCCCTCGGTGCCAGCTGGAGGTCCTGCGATCCCACAGATCCGTTGAGATTCAGAAGCAGTGTCCCATCTGGGTCGTCAAAACTGTCACCGAAATCAGGAATAAACTTCTTAGCACCAATGTAGCATTAAGAAGCAAGCATTCTTTATTGCAGCACTGGATGCACGGGGGATCGCTCCACCTAACATGCATACCCTGGTACAGAGCTTACTCGTTATAAACCTTACAAACATAAATATTCATACAATTTCCAGGAAATCTCTGCCTTACTACATTAACATAATTACTGACGTTGCAAAACTACACTACGCATGCGCGGGGGTCTCGGGTGGTCATCGGTGGTTGTTTGGGGAGTTAGCCCCTCACTCCTTTTGTCCTGTCTTCTTGGCTCCCATCCCAGTCTTTGTGAAACTTGAGATTTCTGATGCAAGAGGTCTTATGATATTTTAAGACAATCCTTATTGGTTTAGGTCCTTCAACCGGTGAGTCTTGTGACAGGAGAGCTCTTTTTGGGGCTTTTTGAAGCCGGGAAAGCAGCACGCCTGTGCTGGGGGCCAGCAGCTTGTGGGCGGGCTGCTGACGTAGCGCGGGCGGAGCCAGCACCACCGGCGGCAGATCCAAACGAGGCGTAAACGTGCCTAACGGTCACTCGCCGGGACCACCCCCCCACCCCCCCCCCCCCATAAAAGAAGCCCCGAGGGAGCACACCAAGCAAACAAGTAGTGAGGGAGCATATCCGGGGTGTCACCTAAGGCATTGCAGTTTGCGCAGCAGGACGCACGGGCAGGGCGCTAAGAGTTCTGCTAGTGCAAGAGGTAAGTTCAGTAAGTTCTCAGTCAGCACGCGGGAGTGGAGCAGGGCACGCGGGAGAGCTCAGCCACAGCCAGGCAGAAGGCAGTGACCTCTACGCTTGCCAGAATGGATGTGGGAACCCAGACAGAACCACGGAAACATGCAGCTGTCCAGGTCGCAGATTGCAGGGAGTGCCAGAGTCTTGCACTGGTAACAAGTGGCAGTGATAAGAACTGCTGCGTCCGCTGTGAACAAGTGGATGACCTGCTCAGCCTGGTGGCAGAGCTGCACGAGGCGGTTGTAAGGTTGAGGAGCATTAGGGAGGCTGAACAGGAGATAGACTGGTGGAGCCAGGCTCTGCCCGCCTTGAAACAGAATTGGGAGTTGGGCGGAGGGGAATCTCATGAAATGTAACGAGGACAAGTGTAGGGTTGCACCTGGGGAAGAACAACCCCATGCACCAGTACAGGTTAGGGGTTGACCTGCTGGAAAGCAGCTGCATGGAGAAGGACCTTGGAGTCCTGGTAGACAATGTTATCCATGGGACAGCAATGTGCCCTGGTGGCCAAGAGGCCCAATGGTATCCTGGGGTGCATTAAGAAGAGTGTGACCAGCAGGTCGAGAGCAGTTATCCTCCCCCTCTACTCTGTGCTGGTGAGGCCTCATCTGGAGTGTTGTGTCCAGTTCTGGGCTCCCCAGTTCAAGAGAGACAGGGAACTTTTGGAAAGAGTCCAACGGAGGGCTAGGAGGATGATTAAGGGACTGGAACATCTCTCGTATGAGGAAAGGCTGAGAGACCTGGGGCTGTTTAGTCTGGAGAAGAGAAGGCTGAGGGGGGACCTTATCAATGTCTATAAATACCTGAAGGGTGGCTGTCAGGAGGATGGAGCCAGTCTCTTTTCAGTAGTGCCCAGTGGTAGGACAAGGGGCAATGGGCATAAACTGCAGCACAGGAAGTTCCACCTCAACGTGAGGAAAAACTTCTTTACTGTGAGGGTGACGGAGCACTGGAACAGGCTGCCCAGAGAGGTTGTGGAGTCTCCTTCTCTGGAGACCTTCAAAACCCGACTGGACGTGTTCCTGTGCAACCTGCCCTAGGTGATCCTGCCTTGGCAGGGGGATTGGACCTTCAGAGGTCCCTTCCAACCCCTACCATTCTGTGATTCTGTGATTCCCATTGGCAGGCAGGTGTTCAGCCATCTCGAGGAAAGCGGGGCTCCATCGCGCGTAATGGTTTCTTGGGAAGACAGATGCCATCACTCCGAACGTCCCTCCACCCCTTCCTTCTTCTTCGTCCCAACTTTATATACCGAGCATGATGTCATATGGTATGGAATATCTCTTTGGTCAGCCTGGGTCAGCTGTCCTGGCTGTGTCCCCTCCCAGCTTCCCATGCACCCCCAGCCTTCTCGCTGGCAGTCCAGAAGCTGGACTGTCCTTGGCTACTTAGCAACAACTCAAAACATCAGCACGTTATCAACATTTTCTCATCCCAAATCCAAAACATAGCCTCACACTAGCTTCTGTGAAGAAAATTAACTCTACCCTGGCTGAAACCAGGACACCATCTCATCTTTCAGGGCCTCAGTCAGCCGTAACCTATAGCGAGCTCACCCTTCCCACCCAGTTTCCATGGCCAACTTCACAACTTGTGTAGTCAGCAGCCAGCTGGCTCCACTGCCAGAGCTCCAGTAAGGCAGCCCTCGGTCACAGCTGCACAATTGCTATCTCTGAAAAAAACACTCCAGAAGAGCAATTAGGTCATCAGGATTCTGGAGCATGGGGTCATTGTGCTCCATACAGGAGGTGACCCAGTCTCGGGCCATTCCTGAAAGCTTGGAGATAATTACTGCTGAGCAGCTAATACCTGTTTGGTAGGCCCCTGCAGCATTGGCCACATCCGACTAACAAACTCCCATACCCTTGCTCAAATCTCACGGAAGGGTTTAGGGAGCTGGGGGGCAGGGCGTGCGCTGGGTGCAGAGGATGCCAAAGCAGCCTGCAAGGGCTGTAATCTGCCTCTGCATAGTGACCACAGCCTCCCGCAGGGTTTGGAGGTCAAATGGGGGCTGTGAAGGCAAGTTCTAGCACAGCCGGAGGGCCAGGCTCTACCAGTACTTAGTTCAGGGCTTGAGATGGCCTGAGCTAATTGCAAGGGAGCAGCAAGAATGGGGCTGTTTCCTAAGGGAAGGTGAGCAGGAAGTTAAGGGTGGACACAATACCAGCCAGGCAACAACTTCACCAACAGGGTGCAGTCCCATAGCACCAGAAGCAGATGAGTAGAGCAAGGTGGTGATAGCAACCAGTCCTACTAGCAGCCCAGCGAGCATCAGATAAAGGGAACAATCTAAATCCAAGGCCAAGCCCCTCACCACCCCTGACCCCCAAGCCTGCCTGGCCTCCAGGGCTCCCAAGGGGCATCTCCCATGCCATGTCCTTTTCCAGTTTCCTATCCCTGCCCTAGCTCTGTGTACCCTGAAATAGTCACATGACAACCCATAGCAATTAAATCACTACAGCAAGTCCCTTCTGAACCTAGATCTCTGTAAGGTGTGAGGACACACACCTCCTCCTCATGCTCTTCCCCTGTTCCAGCATGGAGTTGCACCCACGGGAGACAGCCCTCCACAAACTTCTCCAACATGGGTCCTTCCCATGGGCTGCAGTTCTTCACAAACTGCTCCAGCATGGGTCCTTTCCATGGGGTGCAGTCCTTCAGGAACAGACTGCTCCAGTGTGGGTCCCCCGCGGGGTCACAGGTCCTGCCAGGAGACTGCTCCAGCGCAGGCTCTCCGCGAGGTCAGAGCCTCCTTCGGGCACATCCATCTGCACCAGCGTGGGGTCCTCCATGGGCTACAGAGTGGATATCTGCTCCACCATGGGCCTCCATGGGCTGCAGGGGGATCTCTGCTCCGGCGCCTGGAGCACCTCCTCCCCCTTCCTTCTTCACTGACCTTGGTGTCTGCAGAGTTGTTTCTCTCACATATTCTCACTCCTCTCTCCCAGCTGCTGTTGCGCAGCAGTTTTTTTCCCCTTCTTAAATATATTATCACAGAGGCGCTACCACTGTTGCTGATTGGCTCAGCTTTGGCCAGCCATGGGTCTGTCTTGGAGCTGGCTGGAACTGATTGTGTCTGACATGGGGGAAGCTTTGGCATCTTCTCACAGAAGCCACCCCTGTAGCGCCCCTGCTACCAAAACCTTGCCACGCAAACCCAATACACCACAGCAGAGGAAAAGAGTGATAAGGAAGGAGCAGCAGAGAGAAATATCTATGTACTGACCATAGACACCCCCACCCCCCTCAACGCTGTGATGGGAGAGGAGTCTGCAGTGAAGGAGTTTATTGGTTGTACGTGGCAAAGTTTTTTTGGGGGGGGGGGGGGAGGAGGCTGCAGGGGTGGCCTCTGTGAGAAGAGGTCAGTGGCTGCCCTGTGCTGGACACAGCTGGTTTCATCCAGCTTGCCAGTGGACTCGCCACAGACCAATGCCGAGCCAATCGTCAAAACTGGTGGCACCTCTGTGAATACATATTTAAGAAAGGGCAAAACCACCAGACAGGCGGTGGAGGAGAGAAAAAAAGTGTGAGAAACAGCAGTGCAAACACCAAGGTCAGAGGAGGAGGAGGTGCTCTAGGCATCAGAGCAGATATTGCCCTGCAGCCTGTGGAAGAGACCATGCAGGAGCAAATTTTCCTGACAGGAACTGCATCCCATGGAGAGGACCCACGCTGGAGCAGGGGAAAAGTGTGAGGAGGAGGAAGGAGAGGTACAGAGGAACTGATCAGAACCCCCCCATTTCCCACCCCCTCTGCACCACTCTGGGGGCCGGTAGAGGAGTCAGGAGTGAAGGAGTGAAGTTTCAGATTGGGAAAAGGGGGGGGGAGGGGGAGTGTTGTTTTAATTTTTTTGTCTTTGTTTCTCACTATCCAAATTATTTTAATTGGTAATAAATTAAATTAATTTTCCCCAGGTCAAGTCTGTTTTGCCTGTGACAGTAACTGCTAAGAGATCTCCCTGTCTTTATCTCGACCCACGAGCTTTCTTGTTCCTGTTTTTTCCTATTTCCCCCCCCCCCGTTCTGCTGAGGAGGGGGAGCGAGCGTGCAGCTGGGTGGGAGTTTGGCTGTTTGTTAGACAAGGCTAACCCACCACAGTATGTGCATTCAGTAAAACTTCACCCCTTGCCCCTGCAAAACACAAAAACCTAGAAGGTCACAACACTTTGAACATATATCCATTGCAAGCTCCACCCTTTGTCTCTACAGACTAGATTATTGGGTTTAACCTCATAATAATCTGAACTCTTATTACAAGCTTCAGGCCTTGTCCCTGCAAAACACGCAGCCAAGAACATTACAGCCCTTTGAATATTCACTATACTTTAGCCTACAAGCAAATTATTAAGATACTATAAGCAATGGGTAACACCACCATTAGAGGTACCAATAGGTTCATGACTTCGATTTCTGTAGAGCTCCATCCAGACCCAAAATGGGTGGCAATCAGTCTTCACTTGATGGCAGTGGGAGCGTTTCCTTATTTAGGGAGTAAGATGATGCACCAAATGGCTTTGATCTCCTAGAGCATGTGCCACATCCTCTAATAGCATTAACTGAGCTCTGACTTTTGCCCTGCACTTCTAATTTCTAACTCACAATTTGAGATCTCTGAAGGGCTTTCTGCCCCACTTCATCATATCCTCCCCCTTTTCCTTCAGGAATATCTGTAAGTCCCAGCGTGTAGGGCGGGGACGTGGAAAATTTTCAACCCTTCTTGGCACCTTTTTTGAGTTTGCCCATGCTACTGGACTCTCTGCATCATCCTTGGCTATGCTGCTAGCCTCGCACCTGCCTTCCAGCATGTTCCCCCCAATACAGTACATATAGGTCACTCCTTGATCAATAGGATGTCCCACCGTCTCATCAGGTGATGACATGGGAGCATTAGTAACTGTAGCTGTCAGAGCTTTTGGGCCATGGCATTGGTGATCACTGCCTTTTGGGGAGGGGTGGTCCCTTCCCCTTTGCCTGTAAACACACTCCAGCAGTCCAAGCAACTGCAGTTGATTACCTCCTTCTTCCCAGTCCTTCCACGGGGGTCTCTCATTTGCAGGATCGGGCCATTGCTCCACGTATCCCTCCATCAGCTGATCCCAAA
This sequence comes from Phaethon aethereus, assembly GCF_964289735.1. Classification (NCBI taxonomy): domain Eukaryota; kingdom Metazoa; phylum Chordata; class Aves; order Phaethontiformes; family Phaethontidae; genus Phaethon; species Phaethon aethereus. The sequence goes on from NC_138581.1 coordinate 20,012,656, forward strand.
GCCTTCCTCTCTTGTGCAGAGCATCATTTACAAGTGGCATAGGCTCCAAACTGCCCAAAGCAATGCTCTCTTGAGCCATCAGCTGTATTCCCAGCATCCCCAGTTTCCCAGCAACGCCATAGTCACTGCAGGAACATCTCCCTGGGGTGGCAGCTGTAGGTGCTCTGAGTAAAGGACCACTGAATGGTCACACTCCAGGGAGCAGTGCTCCCATTTCCATAGGTTTGCTTACTGTAACTGGGGCGGCCTGAAAGGGATCGTTTTTTAAGTCACCATCAGAATCCTCAATTTCCCCATTCCAGGTGTTGGGGTCCCACTCCGGGGCAGTCACTTTAAGCTCTCTGGCTGCTCCTGCACAGCTTTCCACGTGGACATTTCAGTTCTAGTAGTTGCTGACTTCTGACAATAGTTGCTGGCTTCCATTTCGGAGCACACAGCAAGCCCCGGCACACCCCCACAGCAGAGCAGCACACTTTTCTCCAGGCATCTCACATTCAGCACAGCCCCCCTGCAGCTCCCGGGCTAATGCTTTTGGTGACAGTCCAGGCTCCAGGCCACTGGGACATGGGCTTGGAGAGGGACCCATCCCAGTTCTGCCCAATTGCCTTCCCATCTGGCAGGAGCTCTCTCTCTGGTCCCCTCCTTGACTCTCCCCTGTTTCTCCCCTGTTTACACATTGATCACACCTACCCACTCCATAGGCAATGGGTGCCCGACTACCACCACAACATACCACCACAAATTTCCAATACCAGAACTGTTGTCCCACAAGCGGGGTCTGGTACCCGGTGTGCAATAGGCCAATCTTACACATAGAGCCAAGATGATACTTATTTATTTCATGTTTGTGCAAAGATGGGTGCTAGGCAGTAATTCCACAAAGCTAGCACACCACACGAAGGAATTACAACGTATTTATCCCGTTACATGATTAGCAAAAACAATGGAAAACCCACCCAAATTTACATTCATTGGTTAGTGATTGCCATACCGCTTGCTATTGGTTTGTTATATTTAAATTAGCTTTGCTTGTCATGTAAATCAGCATGCATGCTCTTGGCAGGTGGGGAGGTCAATTTGCATAGTCCCTCAATTGAGTCAGTGGTCGTGATCTCCCCGTCGCCTTTACCTTTACCCCCGTTACTATGGATTTTGCTGATTTCATGCCAGTGGCATTCTTCTATCCTTGTGTCGTGAATGAATAATTTAGGCCACTTAAAGAATCACCACCAAAGATATCAGAAAGCAAATTATTTTAATATAAATGTGTAAAAAGTGCGACTGAACAGAATTCGATGGCAAGGTCCACTCTATTACTTATTCAACATGGAAAAGGTATACAGAGAGAAACCAAATTACAATTAAATTGGAATGATTTACTCGTGTATCGAATTGAGTTAATGGGTATATTGAGGAGAGAGAGTAGGGGAGACCCTCCCGTTGAGTCACAAGGTTCAGAGTGGACCGAAATCCACCCCTAGTCCCAGAGCTTGGTCAACGGTTTATGACTAAGGTTAGGTAAGGAAAGTAAAGGAATGCCCTCCCGTTGAGTCACGAGGTTCAGAGTGGACCCCCTTGCTTTCTAAACTCCTTCTCAGAGAGGAGTCTAGGTGTGGCTGAATCCACTCCTAGTCCCAGACTTGGTCAACAGTTTATGACTAAAGGGATAGGGTATTGGGGATTCTGGTGTAGTGATAGATGTTGTGCTTGGTGCAACTTTAGGATGGCAACAATCTAATACAAAATAACAGTGAACAAATTCTCTAATGATATTGAGACAAAATCACCGTATTGAATCATATAAAACTTAGCAGCATAATCAACCTAAACTTACTAAGATTCCTTAATCACACACACATATAGGTATAGAGATAGAGACACATAAAGAGATATAGAGAAAAGGGATAGATATGTACAAAGGTACCCATTAAATATCCCCCTCGAATTCAGTCAAATACTCACATCGAATGTTTTATGTCGCTCAGTGGGTGAACAGTCGAGCCTCTGAGTTGATCGCGAACTTGAGGGTTCATGGACTCTGAGAGGCGTCCCACTCAGAGGGAGGTGCTGGTCGCAGCCCGCTGCGGTCCAGGAGAGCTCAAAGGGTCTCCTTTGGGACCACTATTTATAGGACTGGGAGATGATTGACTTTAGGCATCAGTGAGTTTCCACAATCCAGGCAGGTGATTTCTCAAGTTTTTAACGGTACCGCTGCCAGGATTGTCTGAAGATAATTGATTAGTTCTGTTCTTGTTCTGTACCTTGTTTAGGCGATCGCGTCCCTGATACACTCAGTGCCATTCTCCTCCTTGGCTACACAAGAGTGCTTGGTATGGTTTGAGGGGTTCTCAACCGCCAAACCCTTTGTTCAGAGGCCAAGGCTTGTCAGGCAACTTAGAGTGGCCCAGGTACAAGGTGAAGTGGGGAGGGGGGATATGCACCACCACACCTTGTGTCGTGGTTTAGCCCCAGCCGGCAACTAAGCACCACGCAGCCGCTCGCTCACTATCCCTCCCACAGTGGGACGGGGGAGAGAATTAGGAAAAACCTCGTGGGTTGAGATAAACACGGTTTAATAGGACAGAAAGAAAGAAGGGAACAATAATGATAATACCAACAAAGGAATGTACAAGAACAAGTGAGGCCCAATACAGAAATTGCTCACCACCCCGTGATCGACAGCCCGTCCCCGAGCAGCGATTTCCACCCCCCGGCCAACTCCAGTTTATGTACTGGGCATGACGTCGGATGGTAGGGAATATCTCTTTGGCCAGTCTGGGTCAGCTGTCCCGGCTGTGTCCCCTCCCAGCTCCCCGTGCACCCCCAGCCTGCTTGCTGGCAGGCCAGCACAAGAAGCTGGACTGTCCTTGACGGCTCAGCAACAACCCAAAACATCAGCACATTATCAACAGTTTCTCATCCCAAATCCAAAACACAGTCTCACACTAGCTTCTGTGAGGAAAACCAGCTCTATCCTGGCTGAAACCAGGACACCTTGTTATCTTCCTTGTAACAAGATGTCTCCTTGAAGTCCCTCTTATCAATTCCTCCTCTGGAGGTAGGTGATTAGTAAGGCATACAAAGTAATCAGACCTAAATTGAACAGCATCACCATTATCTAGGCATTAACCCAAACATGGTTGTACTCAGTCTACAGAACCAAGGCTCCCCCTGGAGTTTCAAAGTCACTACCATTATTCCAATCCCAGGCTGTGCCAAGTCCGGGAGTTGCTCTCATTCTCCACCAGTTACTGCTGTGGACAAACCAGTCTTGAATCAGAGAATTTCTCTGCATTTAATTGATTGCCAGTTACATCAACTTTTAATTATGGATTTGGGTATTGAGAAACAAGTAAGACAAACAGTCAAGCAAACACTCAGGGAAAACACCTTTCCCCCTTCTTTGCGGGTCTCAACTTCACTCCAGACATTTTCTCCTCCCGCCCCTTCGTAGTCTCCAATCCCTTTGCCACATGTTACATTCAGTCCCTTCAGTGACGTGACGGGCGGGCAAGAGGTTGGGGTCAGTGCATAGTAGTTTCCTTTTTTGCCGCTCCTTGTTTCTTACTCTTTTCAAATGCTCTGGTGTGGGGTCCTCCACGGGCCAGGCCGCAGTCCCCTCAGAGGCATACCTCCTCCTATGTCGTCTTTTGTGTGTCCTTACGTGTCTCCTCCAGTATCTCTTTTTGTGCCGCCTCCTCTGGTCCAGCGGCTTTCGCCACCTTAAATATGTTTTAGCAGAGGCATCATGTGTTCCTCTGACTGATTCCAGTTTTGGCATGCGGTGGGTTGGTTTTATCTGCTGACAAGCCAACTGGAACAGGCTGTGACTGGCACAGGACAGTCTGTGACCTCCTCCCACACAGGTCACCCCTGCAGCCTCCAACCTCCCCCCTCAGCTACCAAAACCTTGCAAGTTATGCACAGTAGAATCATAGAATCATTAAGGTTAGAAAAGAACTTTAACATCATCAAGTCCAACCATCAACCCAACACCACCATGCCCACTAAACCATGTCCCTCAGTGCCACGTCTACACGTTTTTTGAACACTTCCAGTGATGGTGACTCTACCACCTCCCTGGGCAGCCTGTTCCAATGCTTTCAGTAAAGAAATTTTTCCTAATATCCAGTCCAAACCTCCCCTGGCTCAACTTGAGGCCATTTCCTCTTGTCCTATCACTAGTTACTTGGGAGAAGAGACCAACACCCACATCGCCACAACCCCCTTTCAGGTAGTTGTAGGGAGCGATAAGGTCTCCCCTCAGCCTCCTCTTCTCCAGACTAAACAACCCCAGTTCCCTCAGCCGCTCCCCATAAGACTTGTTCTCCAGACCCCTCACCAGCTTCGTTGCCCTTCTCTGGACACGCTCGAGCACCTCCATGTCCTTCTTGTAGTGAGAGGCAGAAAACTGAACACAGTATTCGAGGTGCGGCCTCACCAGTGCCGAGTACAGGGGCATGATCACTTCCCCCACACACAAGGGGTGTGCCTTGCCCAGTGTGAGAACCAGGTATAGGTATAGGTAACATTTGGCAAAATGGGATCAAACCAATCCATGATTCCTCTCTGTAGCCCTTTGGGGTATATTTTGAAAAACTTGAATAAGTTTGGAGGTGATCTGATAAAAAGCCAGGGAAGAAGGTGAGAAAAGAAATAGACAGGAGGACCCTGGGGATTATTTGCCTACTAGAAAAGATCCAGAGTGGGATCCTAATAGGGGGGAGGAAAGGCCCAGCTGAAGCAATATCAACAATTAATATACCAGTAATTGATATTATATGGGGTCCGTCACGGAGTACCGAAATCGAAAAATGTGTCCCCTCCCAGCTTCCCATGTGCCCCCCACCTTCTTGCTGGCAGGCCAGCATGAGAAGCTGGACAGTCCTTGACTGCTTAGCAACAACTAAAAACATCAGTACTTATCAACATCCGTTTCATCCCAAATCCAAAACCCAGCACTGTGCCGGCTACTAGGAAGAAAATTCACTCTATCCTGGCCGAAACCAGGACAGAGGTGAGACAGGGCCCCAATGAAAATCCATCGGCCTTTTACGAGAGGTTATGTGAAGTAGCTAGAAAACAGACGGACTTGAATCCAGACGATGAGGCAAATCAGAGGATGTTCAACATGCTGTTCATTGGACAGTCAACTCAGGATATAGGGAGAAAGTTGGGGGGGCTGGGGTAATGTTGATTTCACAAATGATAGAAATAGCATATAAAGTGTACAACAATCAGGATGAGGGAGAAAGAAAAACAGGGCCGAATGAGGTTACAAGCATCTTTGCCGGCAGCAGCAATAAATGGAAGCAATGTCAAGGGAAAGGCAGAGGAAGAGGGGATGCGGTGGGATAATGCAGGGAAGAGGCCCACATAATCGAACCCCTTTAGGACCAAATCACTGTGCGGCCTGTAGACAGGAAGGGCACTGGAAGAACAAATGCCGAAAGGGGCCAGAGGAACAAGATCACGCAGGAAATGCTAATCTTATTATGTTAGAAGATTCAGACAATGAATGAAGAGAACCGGGGGAAAACATTAAAGTCTCCCCAGCCGATCCCCTGGTTCCAGTTAAGTTGGGGAATGAGACCATGGATTTTTTAACTGACAGTGGGGCCACTCATTCGGTAGTCACTAGTTGTAAAGGGCCCCTAAGCAAAACTACTATACTGATTGTTGGGACAACAGGAAAGAGAACATTAAGATCATTTTTACAACCTATGGAATGTACAATTGGAAATAATAAACTAACTCATGAGTTTCTATATATGCCGGAATGCCCCCTTCCACTGCTAGGATGGGACTTCTTATGTAAATTGAATGCACAAGTAACTTTTTCTGAGAACTCTGTACAGCTTCACACCCCACCCGAAATGGCATGGAAGGCACAAATCTGCCTACTGACAGACAAAACCCCAGAAAAGCCTGGAAACAACATCCCCGACACGATATTGAATGCAGTCATTCCTTTGGCATGGGCCTCAAAGAAACCAGGTAAAGCAAAAAATGTAACTCGGATTAAAATGCAACTAAAGCCAGGGGCAAAGCTGGTAAGGGTAAATCAGTACCCTATTAGATTGGAAGTACTAAGCGGTGTTCCTCTAAGAGGGTGACATGGCCGACAGCCCAGCTGAAGTGACTCTACATCAATGCACGCAGCATGGGCAACAAACAGGAGGAGTTGGAAGCCACCGTGCTGCTAGAAAGCTACGACCTGGCTGACATTTCTGATACAGGCCAGGATGCTGTTGGCCTTCTTGGCCACCTGGGCACACTGCTGACTCATGTTCAGCTGGCTGTCAACCAGCACCCCCAGGTCCTTTTCCGCCAGGCAGCTTTCCAGCCACTCTTCCCCAAGCCTGTAGCATTGCATGGGGTTGTTGTGACCCAAGTGCAGGACCCGGCACTTGGCCTTGTTACACCCCGGTCAAATCAATGCAAGCTTCTTACAGGGCTAACAGATGCCTATGCTCCTTGCTCCTGTTTGTTTACAAATAAGCAAGTAGTTGTACATGTTTTTCAACTGTGATGTGTACTTGGCTTCATCTGTTTCATCTCCTGGCTGAGCTCTGTTTAGGGTGAGATGTGTGCAACTCAGTGAAATCTACTGCAGAGCTCAGAAATTATTTTTGTTAACACTGAGCACAGTTACATCACAGCTTCCAAGTAATGAAACTCGGGGACAGAGTGTGCGTCTGGGGAAGGAAATGTGAGGGCCCATCTGAAAGTTCAAAGATTTGTGTTAAGCCACATTAGGGAAATGCCATCTAATTGGAGGAATCCAAAATCTGAATACACTTCTGTGCATTACAGATATTGATATTTCTTTCCTGGGAGAGGTCTCAACTTCTGAGAGATCACTGGACTGTCTGACCCTGGTTACCGTCACTGGACCGTCTGACCCTGGTTACCGTCACTGGACCTACCCTGCTCGTCTTGCTTGGGTACTGTGGGATTGGGGCCTTACTGGTGAGGCCACTGTCTCTGCTGGCCTTGTTATTATGCTTGGCTCCTGGCTCACCCTCCCTTGTGGAGCAGCCAGCCCTTGCTGCCTGACAGCTTTTATCTTTGAAGAAGGAAAACTAGGTCTTTAAATACCCTGTAGACCTCAGTGTCTCCTCATAGGGCATGTGCTCCAGTCTCCTGACCATCTTGGTGGCCTCTGTTGGACTTGCTCAAGTTTATCAACAGCTTTCTTGTACTGTGTGTGTATGGGGGTGTGTGCATGCATGTGTGTGCATGCACGTGCGTGCACCAGAGTGCAGTGCTGGCTCCTGTTTAGCCTTCTGTCACCGAGGACCCACAGGTCCTTTTCAGCAGATCAGCTCTTCAGCTAGTCAGTCCCCAACCTGTACCGCTGCAAGGGGTTAGTCCATCCCAGGTACAAGATTTGGTATTTGTCCTTGTTGAGTTTCATAAGGTTCCTACCGACCCATTCCTCCAGTCTTTCTAGATCCCTCTGAATGGCAGCTTCATCCTTGAGTATATCAACTACATTCCCCCAGTTTGGTGTTGTCTACAAACTCAATGAGGTGGATTCCGTCTCCTCCTCCAGGTCACTGGTGAAGATATTAAACAGGATAGGTTCCAGGACAGACTCCTGAGGAACGCCACTTCTTACTGGTGAAACAAGGATCTAAAACAATTAAAAGGTTTTAGCATGTGTCACTAATCAACTCTAAGTTTTGCAAATTTCTTAATATATGGAAGGTTATTGATTACGTGATTAGTTTAACTTTAGTATAGAATTCTTTAGCCTAATAACCGTGTGATTATGTTTAACGGCCTACTCTCATAGTCCTTAGGCTGTATTGGCCTCAATGCTAACATTGTAACTATGTGTAAACGGTTAATCACGAGGAAAACAGGCCTCATGAAAATTAAAACAAAGAAGAGTTAAGAGCAAGGACTGAGAGATTAAAGAGAACAGAGAAGATATCTTAACCTTGAGCATAGAGACAGACTGGCAGGAGTGCTCAAACAAGGATGATAAGGAACCGCTTGGCTGGACAACAGAAGGGGCAAACATCCAAGGAGAAGAAATTATCCTCGAGACCCGTGACCATAAAAGGGTAAAAGGAGTAGGGGGCTAACTCCCCAAACGACCACCGATGACCACCCGAGACCCCCGCACATGCGTAGTGTAGTTTTGCAACGCCAGCATTACGTAAATGTAATAGATAAGCAAGGAGGCGGTGATTTCTTGGAAAATGTGTGAATATTCATGTCTTTAAGGTATATAAAGGATGAACTTCTGTTTCAGCGCACACACGTTAGGAGGAGATATCCCCCATGCGTCCAGCGCTGCAATAAAGATGTCTGCTTAATAACACTTTGATGTTATTGAGTTTAAATTTCTTTAACTTTTTTGAATCACTGGCCTTGTAAGCATGTGTGTAATTCTGCTTTCATAAAAAACATGTTTAAGTATTTGCAGGATCAGAACTGTGTGGCGTGAAACCTATCACACTGAGTCGTCAGGAGCAGCTCTCCAGATCACCTTTCCAACCTGACCACAGGATGCAAATCCAATAAAATAAGGCATCATTAGCTCCTCTCCTTTATATACTATGACATTGTTAAATGATTCCTTCCCACGACTTCCTAGACTTTGCCTTTTGTACACCACAGTGTTAGAAAGGGAGCAGCCACTTCTTGCTCTGACATTGCAGTCTCCTACTACTCCTCAAAATATTGGATTCAGCAAGGCACTGGCAAGAGCAGCACTAAGGATCACAGTTCAAGCTTTGTCTTCAAGGAAGGATAGCTATTGCGGGAATACACCCTTGGGACATCTGTTAACCATAACATCAGGGGTGGTAAATAAAATTGTCTTGGTTGTGGACAAACACTCTGAAACCAGAAGGTCTTCCTGATCGGCTGGTGAAACATTAACATAGCTCTTGTCTATTTGGCTGTGGATCACCTTTCGGACCAAGGGGAGTTGCTGCCTAGGGATGAGACACATTATGGGATGCAGGAGAAAATCAGTTTGGGATCGCACAGGACTTATAAGATGTTTAGGGGAGGAACCAAAGGCAGGACAAGGGAGGGGTTTAGGTGATTTTGGGAGGAACAAGAGTGGGAAAACAGAAGGATAAGGGGATAAAAAGGGCCGGCCACGTGTAGTTGGCTGGTCAGGATGCTTGTCTGGCTATGCTCTGTGCCTGATCAGCACAGCCTGTCCTATCTTCTTATTCAGTTCCTTTCTAACTCTTTCCTGGGTGAGGGACTCCTTGTTCTGTGTGCACGTGTGTGTATGGGGCTGTGAGTTCAGCAGCTAGAGTCAGACCACAGGTCAGAGGGCCCGTGTGTCCATGGTGCCAATGACTGGAGTGAGTGCGGGCATGTGAGCAAGCGTGCGATCGCTAGCGAAGATCAAGCTGGACTAGCCCGTGAATAGGTGAAGTGGCCTGGGAGAAAGAGGGTGAGTGGGTCTCTAAGGGCCTGCTACTGAAGGAATACCTGCTCATTATCTGTTCATATGTACTACGGAAAGCATTAGAATCATAGAATCATAGAATAGTTTGGGTTGGAAGGGACCTTTAGAGGTCATCTAGTCCAATCCCCCTGCAATGAGCAGAGACATCTTCAACTAGATCAGGTTGCTCAGAGCTCCATCCAACCTGACCTTGAATGTTTCCAGGGATGGGGCATCTACCACCTCTCTGGGCAACTTGTTCCAGTGTCTCTCTCTGAGACTCTTTTCTGAGTAGAAACTACCTCTTGTTCTCAGGTGAAAATGTAATACAGACATTCTGTGACTTAAGGTTTCTACCCTGTTCTTGGTTCAATGAGCAGCCTTCTCCTAGGCTGTTTTGATGCGGCCCAGGATACAGTTGGCCTTCTGGGCTGCGAGCGCACATTGCCGGCTCATGTCCAGCTTTTCATCCCCCAGTACCCCCAAGTCCTTCTCGGCAGGGCTGCTCTCAATCCCTTCATCCCCCAGCCTGTATTGATACTGGGGGTTGCCCCCAGCCAGGTGCAGGACCCTGCACTTGGCCTTGTTGAACCTCATGAGGTTCACAGGGGCCCATTCCTCGAGCTTGTCCAGGTCCCTCTGGATGGCATCCCGTCCCTCAGGCGCATCAACAGCAGCACTCAGCTTGGTGTCATCTGCAAACTCGCTGAGGGTGCGCTCGATCCCACTGTCTATGCCATTTATGAAGATGTTAAAGAGTACTGGTCCAAATACAAACCCCTGAGAGACACCACTTGTCACCGATCTCCATCTGGACATTGAGCCACTGACCACTACCCTCTGGATGCGACCATCCAACCAGTTCCTCATCCACCCAGCAGTCCACCCATCAAACCACATCTCTCCAATTTAGTGGCAGGTGTCTTGATCCACTCGATGTCTGTACTATTCCAAACAGCTAAAGAAGTCAGTCTTATTATGAATAAAAGCTGCTTCAGTGTCATGGGAAAGACAGAGTAAGCCATAACCTCTAATGGATCTGGATACTGGGGTTTATTTAAGAACTAATGAGATTAGAGCTTTTACCCTGCTTGATCATTTCACACACTTACTTGTTCACTCCCTGCAAAGTGTCATGTTCATTTGGTCTTGACTCCTAACGGGCTCCTAACGAGCGGCAGCTCTGACTCAGCGTGGGAGGGGCTCAGGGCGGTGGCGGCCAAAACCCCTCGCCTACAAGAGCAGCCCCTGGGAGCGCGAGCGACCTGGAGCGCGGCGAACAGGGCGTGGCGCACCAGTTTGCGCGGCAGTCCGCGCGGGGAAGGCGTGCGGGCGGGGTGCAGTACAAGTGGCCATCGTCCTCCCAGAGGAGGCTCAGCCATGGTCACCACTCGGCTGAAAACCGGGGCCAGAAAGAACGTGGCGACACAGACAGAGCTCCCGCTCAGGCACGTGGCTGTCCAAGTATCCGGCTGCAAAGAGTGCCTGAGCCTGTCGGTTGTTCCAGAGACTGACGGGGACACTACCTGTGTGCGGTGCGACCAGGTGAGCGACCTGCTCAGCCTGGTAGCAGAGCTGAAAGAGGAAGTGGAGAGGCTGAGGAGTGTTAGGGAGTGTGTGAGGGAGAGAGGTAGGTGGAGCTGCACCCGGCCATCCCTGAAGCAGGGGCAGCTGGTGGAGGCTCCACAAGCAGCAAGGGATCCCCTGTCCCCTTGCTGCCAGGCAGAAGGAGAGGACCTAAGAGATGAAGGGAAATGGAAGCAGGTCCCTCCTCGGAGAGGTCGGCGAATTCCCTCCGGGCCTCCCTCACTGTCCCAGCTGCCCTTACACAACAGGTATGGGGCTCTGGAATGCGAGGGACAGGAACATGAGGACCCTGATGAAGGTCCGTCCAAGGGGGTGCCTAGGGTGAGTCAGCCAGCCCCACACATCAAGACGTCCTCTGTTAAGAAAAAAAGGAGGGTGATTGTTGTAGGCGACTCCCTTCTGAGGGGTACAGAGGGCCCAATATGTCGACCAGACCCAACTCACAGGGAAGTCTGCTGCCTCCCTGGGGCCCGGGTGAGAGACGTCACCAGGAAACTCCCTGGTCTGGTTCGGCCCACTGATTACTACCCACTGTTGGTCATGCAGGTTGGCAACAATGAGGTTGCACTAAGAAGCCCAAAGGCAGTCAAAAAGGACTTGAGAGCACTGGGGCGACTGGTCAATGGAGCGGGAGCACAGGTAGTGTTTTCGTCAATCCCTTCAGTGACAGGGAAGAACGCTGAAAGGAACAGGAAAGCACACCTGATCAACATGTGGCTCAGGGGCTGGTGCCGTTGTCAGAATTTTGGATTTTTTGACCACGGGGCGGTTTACATGGCACCGGGCCTGCTCGCAGCTGATGGAGTGCAACTGACTCCAAGGGGCAAAAGGATTCTTGCTCATGAGCTGGCAGGCCTCATTGAGAGGGCTTTAAACTAGAATTGGAGGGGGGAGGGGATAAAACCGGGCTCACTAGAGTTGAATCTAGGGGTAGGTTCAATGTGCCAGAGTTGAAATCGATAGCCCAGCTCAGGTGCATCTACACCAATGCACGCAGCATGGGCACCAAACAGGAGGAGCTGGAAGCCATTGTGCAGCGGGACAGCTATGATGTAGTTGCCATCACAGAAACATGGTGGGATGCTTCTCATGACTGGAGTGCTGCAATGGATGGCTATAAGCTCTTCCGAAGGGATAGGCAGGGAAGGAGAGGTGGTGGGGTGGCTCTGTATGTTAGGGAGTGTTTTGTTTGCATAGAAATCAAAGATTGTGAAGACCAAGTAGAGTGCTTATGGGTAAGGATGAGGTGGAAGGCCAATGAGGCAGATATCCTGCTGGGAGTCTGTTACAGACCACCCAACCAGGATGAAGAGACAGATGAGACATTCTATAAGTGACTGGCAGAGGTCTCGCATTCGCTGTCCCTTCTTCTTGTGGGGGACTTCAACCTACCGGACATCTGCTGGAAGCGTAACACGGCAGAGAGGAAACAATCTGGGAGGTTCCTGGAGTGTGTGGAGGATAACTTCCTGACGCAGCTGGTGAGTGAGCCCACCAGGGGAGGTGCCTTGCTGGACCTGCTGTTTACAAACAGAGAAGGACTGGTGAGAGATTTGGTGGTCGGAGGCCGCCTTGGGCTTAGCGACCACGACATGATAGAATTCTCAGTTGTGAGTGAAGTAAGGAGAGGGGTCAGCACAACTGCTCTCATGGACTTCTGGAGGGCAGACTTTGGCCTGTTCAGGTCACTGGTTGAGAGGGTCCCTTGGGAGACCGTCCTGAAGGACAAAGGGGTCCAGGAAGGCTGGACAGTCTTCAAGAAGGAAATCTTAAAGGCGCAGGAGCAGGCGGTCCCCATGTGCCGTAAGAAGAGCTGGCGGGGAAGGTGACCGGTCTGGCTGAACAGGGAGGTTTTGCTGGGACTCAGGGAAAAGAGGAGAGTTTATCACCTCTGGAAGAAGGGGCAGGCAACTCACGAAGAGTACAGGGATTGCATTAGGTCACGCAGGGACAAAATTAAAAAGGCAAAAGCCCAACTAGAGCTCAGTCTGGCTACAGTCGTAAAGGATAATAAAAAATGTTTTTACAAATATATTAACAACAAAAAGAGAGGCAAGGAGAATCTCCATCCCTTACTGGATATGGTGGGGAACATTGTCTCCAAGGACGAGGGCAAGGCTGAGGTACTTAATGCCGCCTTTGCCTCAGTCTTTAATATCCAGACTAGGTATCCTCAGGGTATTCAGCCCCCTGAGCTGGAAGACAGGGATTGAGAGCAGAATAAATGCCCCTTTAATACAGGAGGAAGCAGTTAACGACCTGCTACACCACCTGGACACACACAAGTCTATGGGGCCTGATGGGATCCACCCAAGAGTACTGAGAGAGCTGGCAGAAGAGCATGCCAAGCCACTCTCCATCATTTATCAGCAGTCCTGGTTTACAGGGGAGGTCCCAGAAGACTGGAGGCTTGCCAATGTGATGCCCGTCTACAAGAAAGGCCGGAAGGAGGATCCTGGGAACTACAGGCCTGTCAGCCTGACCTCTGTACCGGGGAAGATTATGGAGCGGTTGGTCTTGAGAGTGCTCACAGGGCATGTGCAGGACAACCAAGGGATCAGGCCCAGCCAGCATGGGTTCATGAAAGGCAGGTCCTGCTTGACCATCCTGATCTCCTTCTATGACCAGGTGACCCGCCTAGTAGATGAGGGAAAGGCTGTGCATGTTGTCTACTTGGACTTCAGTAAAGCCTTTGACAGCGTCTCCCACATCATTCTCCTGGAGAAACTGGCGGCTCATGGCTTAGACAGGTTTACTCTTCGCTGGGTGAGGAACTAGCTGGATGGCCGAGCCCAGAGAGTTGTGGTGAACGGCGTTAAATCCGGCTGGCGGCCGGTCACAAGCGCTGTTCCCCAGGGCTTGGTTCTGGGGCCGGTCTTGTTCAATATCTTTATAGATGATCTACATGAGGGAATCGAGTGCTCCCTCAGTAAGTTTGCAGATGACACCAAGATGGGTGGGAGTGTTGATCTGCTGGAGGGTAGGAGGGCTCTGCAGAGGGATCTGGACAGGCTGGATCGATGGGCAGAGGTCAACTGTATGAGGTTTAATAAGGCCAAGTGCCGGGTCCTGCACTTCGGCCACAACAACCCCATGCAATGCTACAGGCTTGGGGAGGAGTGGCTAGAGAGCAGCCTGGTAGAAGGGACCTGGGGGTGCTGGTTGACAGCCGGCTGAACATGAGCCAGCAGTGTGCCCAGGTGGCCAAGAAGGCCAACAGCGTCCTGGCCTGTATCAGGAATAGTGTGGCCAGCAGGAGTAGGAAAGTGATCGTGCCCCTGTACTCGGCACTGGTGCGGCCGCACCTTGAATCCTGTGTTCCGTTTTGGGCCCCTCACTACAAGAAGGATGTTGAGGTGCTGGATCGTGTCCAGAGAAGGACAACGAAGCTGGTGAGGGGGCTGGAGCCCTCTTGAGAGAGTGGTCAAACATTGGAACAGGCTGCCCAGGGAGGTGGTGGAGTCAACCATCACTGGAAGTGTTCAAAAAACGTGTGGACGTGCCACTTTGGGACATCCTTTAGTGGGCAAGGTGGTGTTGGCTTAATGGTTGGACTTGATGTTCTCAGAGGTCTTTTCCAACCTTAATGATTCTGTGATTCTGTGAATGCAATATATGCACTCAATGCCATGCTCTTTGGCTCATGTGTCTATGAGGTTGTTTCGTAAATGAGTCCTGTTGTCTGACTCAGTTCTTTCTGGGGATGCCTTGTCACCATAAGACTTGCTTTTCAAGGCCCAGGACAGCATTTTGGGCGGTGGCATGGGGCACGGGATATGTTTCCAGCCATCCAGTGGTTGCTTCCACCATTGTGAGCACATAGCACTTGCCTTGGTGGGTTTGTAGGAGTGAGATATAGTCTGTTTGCCAGGCCTCCCCATATTTCAGGCATCGTCTTCCATACCGGAGAGGCTTTAATTGCTTGGCTTGCTTGATTGCAGCGCATGTTTCACATTCATGGATAACCTGTGCAATACTGTCCATGGTCAAGTCCACCCCTTGATCTGTATGTTGTGTCTCTTCCCTGATGGCCTGAGGTGTCATGGGCCCACCGAGCTATAAATAATTCACCCTTCTGTTGCCAGTCCAGATCCACCTGAGCCACTTCAATCTTAGCAGCCTGATCCACCTGATGGTTGTTTTGATGTTCTTCAGTGGCCCAAGTCTTGGGTGTGTGAGCGTCTAGGTGGTGTACTTTTACAACCAGGTTCTCTACCCAAGCAGCAATACCTTGCCATAATTCAGCAGCCCAGATGGGCTTGCCTCTGCATTGCCAGTTGCTCTGCTTCCATTGCTGTAGTCACCCCCATAGAGCATTTGCCACCATCCATGAGTCAGTATAGAGATAGAGTATTGGCCATTTTTCTCATTCAGCAATATCTAAAGCCAGCTGGATGGTTTTCACCTCTGCAAACTGACTCGATTCACCTTGTCCTTCAGCAGTGTCTACTGCTTGTCATATAGGACTCTATACAGCAGCCTTCAACCACTGATGTTTCCCCACAATGTGACTGAACCCATCAGTGTACGGGGCTTACTGCTTTTCGTTCTCTGGCAGTTTATTATATGGTGGAGCCTCTTCAGCATGCGCCACCTCCTCTTCTGGCGATATTCCAAAATCTTTGCCTTCTGGCCAGTCCATGATCACTTCCAAGATTCCTGGGCGATTAAGGTTTCCTATTCGAGCCCGCTGTGTGATAAGTGCGACCCGCTTACTCCACGTAGCATCAGTCGCATGATGTGTAGAGGGGAGACTCCCTATGAACATCCAGCCCAGCACTAGTAGTCAGGGTGCCAGGAGGAGCTGTGCTTCAGTACCTAGCACTTCCAAATCAGCTTGAACTCCTTCATATGCTGCCAATATCTCTTTTTCAGTTGGCGTATAGCAGGGCTCGGATCCTCTGTATCCCTGACTGCAAAACGCTAGGGGTCAACCTCGAGTACCCCCTGGTGCTTTCTGCCAGAGGCTACAGGTAGTACTGTTCTGCCTGGCTGCGGTGTAGAGCATGTTTTTAACATCTTTTCCTGCCCAGAATGGCCCAACGGCTACGGCATGAACTATCTCCTGTTTAATTTGTTCAAAGGCTTGTCGTTGCTCAGGGCCCCATTTGAAATTGTTCTTCTTCTGGGTCACTTGATAAAGAGGCCTTACAATCAGACTGCAGTTTGGAATATGCATTCTCCAAAAACCCACAACACCTAAGAAAGCTTGTGTTTCCTTTTTGCTAGTTGGTGGAGACATAGCTGTTATTTTGTTGATCACATCCATTGGGATCTGACGACGTCCATCTTGCCATTTTATTCCTAGAAACTGGATCTTCTCTGAAGGCCCCTTGACCTTACTTTGTTTTATGGCAAAACCAGATTTCAGAAGGATTTGGATTATTTTCTTCCCTTTCTCAAAAACTTCTTCTGCTGTGTTGCCCCATATGATGATGTCATATGTTCTGGAGCTTCACCCTGTTCCAGTGCAGTCTGGATCAGTCCATGGCAAATGGTAGGGCTATGTTTCCACTCTGCCGCCAAAGGGATTGAGAAAAACGCGTTAGCCATATCACCTGTGGCATACCACTTGGGTGCCTTTCACTCTAGTTCATATTGAAGTTCTAGCATGTCCAGCACAGCAGCACTCAGTGGCGGTGTGAATTCATTCAGGCCACGATAGTCTACTGTCAGTCTCCACTCTCCATTAGACTTTCGCACTGGCCATATTGGGCTGTTAAAGGGTGAGCGAGTCTTGCTGATCACTCCTTGGCTCGCCAGCTGACGAATCAGCTCATGGATGGGGATCAGGGAGTCTCGGTTGGTGCGATATTGCCGCTGGTGCACTGTCGTGGTAGTGATCGGCACCTGTTGTTCTTCCACCCTCAGAAACCCCAGAGCAGAATGGTCCTCCAAGAGACCGGGCAAGGTAGACAGCTGTTTAATTTCCTTCATCTCCAAGGCAGCTATACCAAAAGCCCACCTGTACCCTTTTGGGTCCTTAAAATACCCTCTCCTGAGGTAGTCTATGCCCAGGATGCACGGAGCCTCTGGGCCAGTCACAATGGGGTGCTTCTGCCACTCATTCCCAGTTAGGCTCACTTTGGCCTCTGATAGAGTCAGCTGTTTGGATCGCCCTGTCACTCAGTGATCACCCACAGGTGGGTTCTGCCCCTTTATGGCTTGATGGCATTAGGGTACACTGTGCACCGGTGTCCCCTAAAGCCTTATACTCGTGTGGCTCTGATGTGCCTAGCCATCGAATCCACACAGTCCAATAAACTTGGTTGTCCCTTTTTCCCGCCTGGCTGGAGGCAGGGCCCCTCTAGTCCTCGTCATAGTATTCGCTGCTCACTTGTAAATATGAATCTGAAGTCCCTTCATTAAGGGGACTCACATACCCTTGCCTCTAGGGTGAAAATAGATTTTCCATCCCACTTCCTCATGTCCTCTCCGTGGTGACGCAGGTAAAACCACAGGGTGGCCTGTCATGTATACCCTCTATATCCCCTCTCTTGAGCAGAAGCAGAGCGACGCTTACTCCTAATAGCTGAGATACTGGTTTGTACAGGTGGGGAGCAGAACATATCTTCTTTGAATAGCTGGATTTCCCGGGACAGTTTCTCGGCCATCATGTCTAGCAGTTTCTCCACAGCCAAGATGCAAGCCCATAGGGAGGAAGAGACACTCTCTTCGTATTGCTGGAGTTCACCAGCCATTTCATCCACCATTTGACCTTCTCCCTCTTTCCAGGTCATTACTGCCAATGAGTTGGCATATGGTGATGGTGCACTCCGTTCAAACGTCCGCCACATGGGTCACGTGCACTTGACTTCATCTGGATCTTTGGATAGCTGCTTGTTGTTCAAATCATCATAAGTCACCTCCAGCACGGCTAATTCCCTCAGGTACTGGATAGCTCTCTCCATGGTGGTCCACTTGCCTGGGTGACACATGACATCTTCCTTGAAGGGATACCTTTCCTTCATAAGTCGCCTCCAGAGGCTGAGGACTTGTGCCCCTTTTCCAATCGCTTCGTCAGTGCCCCCTTCCCTAGAAAGGGATCCCAGCCGCTTGGCTTCTTTACCCTCTAACTCCAGGTTACTGGCCCTGTTATCCCAGCCTCTGAGCAGCCAGGTGACAATGTGCTCACCTGGACGACGGCTGAAATCCTTTTGCATATCTTGCAGCTCACTCAGGTATAGGGATCGGGTGGTAACTGTCTCTTTTATGAGTGATATGGGGCAGGCGAAGAGTGAAGTCAGGACCCTGAATTTTAGGAAAGCAAACTTCCAGCTCTTCAAGGAGTTATTCAGTAGGACCGCCTGTGAAACTGCTATCAGGGACAAGGGAGCAGAACAGAGCTTGCAGGTCTTTAAGGATGCTTTACACAGAGTGCAAGAGCTCTCGATCCCCAGGTGTAAGAAATCAGGAAAGGAAGGCAAGAGACCAGTATGGCTGAGTGGAGACTTGCTGGGCAAACTAAAGGGCAAGAAGGAAATGCACAGGCAGTGGAAGCAGGGACAGGTATCCTGGGAAGAGTACAGGGATGCCACCCTTTTGAGTAAGGATGGGGTCAGGAAGGCCAAGGTGTGGTGGAGCTGAAATTGTCAAGGTATGCCAAGAATAATAAGGGCTTCTACAGGAATGCCAGCCAGAAAAGGAAGATCAAAGAAGGTGTACCCCCCTTGATGAGCAAAACTGACAGAATGGTAACAATGGACGAGGAGAAGGCTGAGGTATTCAATGAATTCTTTGCCTCAGTCTTCACTGGCAGTCTCTCTTCCCACACCTCTTGAGTGGATGGCCTGCAAGATGGGGACTGGAGGAGCAAAGTCCCTCCCACTGTAAGAGAAGGTCAAGTTTGTGACCACCTGAGGAACCTGAATACACATAAGTCTATGGGACCTGACGAGATGCATCCCAGAGCCCTGAGGGAATTGGCTGATGTAGTTGCCAGGCCACTCTCCATGATATTTGAAAAGTCCTGGCAGTCAGGTGAAGTCCCTGGAGACTGGAAAAAGGGAAACATTGCACCTGTTTTTAAAAAGGGTAGCAAGGAGGACCCTGGGAACTACCGACCAGTCAGCCTCACCTCTGTGCCTGGGAAGATCATGGAACAGATCCTCCTAGAAGCTATGCTAAGGCACATGGAGGACAGGGAGGTGATTTGAGCCAGCCAGCATGGCTTCACCAAGGGCAAGTCCTGCCTGACCAACCTAGTGGCCTGCTATGATGGAGTGACCACATCAGCGGACAAGGGAAGAGCTACCGATGTCATCTATCTGGACTTCTGTAAGGCCTTTGTCACAGTTCCCCACCCACGGACTGTTGGGTGGATGAGGAACTGGTTGGATGGTCGCAGTACTGAGAGAGCTGGCGGAGGAGCTTGCCAAGCCACTCTCCATCATTTACCAGCAGTCCTGGTTTACAGGGGAGGTCCCAGAAGACTGGAGGCTTGCCAATGTGACGCCCGTCTACAAGAAAGGCCGGAAGGAGGATCCTGGGAACTACAGGCCTGTCAGCCTGACCTCTGTACGGGGGAAGATCATGGAGCAGTTCGTCTTGAGAGTGCTCACAGGGTATGTGCAGGACAACCAAGGGATCAGGCCCAGCCAGCATGGGTTCATGAAAGGCAGGTCCTGCTTGACCATCCTGATCTCCTTAGATGACCAGGTGACCCGCCTAGTGGATTGTTGGGATCACCCTGCAAGGGCTCGACCTTAAGGAGAAGGAGCTGTGGCATTGATCTGCACGGTTCGACCTTAAGGAGAAGGAGCTGTGGCATTGAGAAGCTGGCAAACAGCTGGATATCTGCACGCCCCGGCCTTGAGGAGAAGGAGCTGTGGTAAACAACTAAGAGGAAGCAAAGGAGTGCAGGAACACCTGCAAGCAGCGAATCCTGACTGTGTGAGAGGCGCATGGACAGCGCGTGATATTTTGTATATAGTCAATTGCAATAATGTGTGTAACAAGCTGTAACCAATCATGAGTGTGTGCGCAGTGACTAAGCAAAACTTATGATATATATTGGAGTCAGACAAGACAATAAATGGCTTCAGAATATAACTCTCATAGAGTTGTGAAGTCCATCCTTCTCCCACAGTGGATGAGGGAAAGACTGTGGATGTTGTCTACCTGGACTTTAGCAAAGCCTTTGACAGCATCTCCCACAGCATTCTCCTGGAGAAACTGGCGGCTCGTGGCTTAGACAGGTTTACTCTTCGCTGGGTGAGGAACTGGCTGGATGGCCGAGCCCAGAGAGTTGTGGTGAATGGCATTAAATCCGGCTGGCGGCCGGTCACAAGCGGTGTTCCCCAGGGCTCAGTTCTGGGGCCTGTCTTGTTCAATATCTTTATTGATGAACTGGATGAGGGAATCGAGTGCTCCCTCAGTAAGTTTGCAGATGACACCAAGTTGGGTGGGAGTGTTGATCTGCTGGAGGGTAGGAGGGCTCTGCAGAGGGATCTGGAGAGGCTGGATCGGTAGGCTGAGATCAACTGTATGAGGTTTAATAAGGCTAAGTGCCGGGTCCTGCACTTGGGTCAAAACAACCCCATGCAACGCTACAGGCTTGGGGAGGAGTGGCTAGAGAGCAGCTCGGCGGAAAGGGACCTGGGGGTGCTGGCTGACTGTCAGATGAATATGAACTGGCAGTGTGCCCAGGTGGCCAAGAAGGCCAACAGCGTCCTGGCCTGTATCAGGAATAGTGTGGCCAGCAGGAGTAGGGAAGTGATCGTGCCCCTGTACTCGGCACTGGTGCGGCCGCAGCTCGAATCCTGTGTTCAGTTTTGGGCCCCTCACTACAGGAAGGATGCTGAGGTGCTGGAGCGTGTCCAGAGAAGGACAACGAAGCTGGTGAGGGGTCTGGAGCACAAGTCTTATGCGGAGCGGCTGAGGGAACTGGGGTTGTTCAGTCTGGAGAAGAGGAGGCTGAGGGGAGACCTCATCGCTCTCTACAACTACCTGAAATGGTATTGTGGTGAGGTGAGTGTTGGTCTCTTCTCCCAAGTAACTAGTGACAGAATGAGAGGAAATGGCCTCAAG
Source organism: Phaethon aethereus (assembly GCF_964289735.1). NCBI lineage: Eukaryota > Metazoa > Chordata > Aves > Phaethontiformes > Phaethontidae > Phaethon > Phaethon aethereus. The sequence continues at coordinate 20,033,696 of NC_138581.1, forward strand.
TTGCGCCAGGGGATGTTTAGATTGGATATTAGGAAAAATTTCTTCACTGAGAGGGTGGTCAGGCTTTGGAACAGGCTGCCCAGGGAGGTGGTGGAGTCACCATCACCGGAAGTAGTGAAACAATGCGTAGACATGACACTTCAGGACATGGTTTAGGGGACATGGTGGCGCTGGATTAATGGTTGGACTTGATGATCTTGAAGGTCCTTTCCAACCTTAGTGATTCTGTGTGTGTGATTCTGTGTGATCCAGAGGGTAGTGGTCAACGGCTCAATGTCCAGATGGAGATCTGTGACAGGCGGTGTCCCTCAGGGGTCCTTTTTGGGACCAGTACTGTTTAATATCTTCGTTAATGACATAGTGGGATCGAGTGCACCCTCAGCAGGTTTGCAGATGACACCAAGCTGAGTGATGCGGTTGAGACGCCTGAGGGATGGGATTCCATCCTGAGGGACTCGAGGAATCGAGGAACGGGCCCGTGTGAACCTGATGAGGTTCAACAAAGCCAAGTGCAGGGTCCTGCGCCTGGTTTGGGGCAACCCCTGGTATCAATACAGGCTGGGGGATGAAGGGATTGAGAGCAGCCCTGATGAGGACTTGGGGGTACTGGTGGATGAAAAGCTGGACATGAGCCAGCAATGTGTGCTCGCAGCCCAGAAGGCCAACCGTATCCTGGGCTGCATCCAAAGAAGCGTGGCCAGCAGGTCGAGGGAGGTGATTCTGCCCCTCTACTCCACTCTGGTGAGACCCCACCTGGAGTCCTGCGTCCAGCTCTGGAGCCCTCAGCACAGGGAAGACATGGACCTGTTGGAGAGGGTCCAGAGGAGGGCCACAAAAATGATCAGAGGGATGGAACACCTCTCCTATGAGGACAGGCTGAGAGAGTTGGGGTTGTTCAGCCTGGAGAAGAGAAGGCTCCGGGGAGACCTTATTGCCACCTTTCAGTACTTAAAGGGGGCTTAGAAGAAAGATGGGGACAGACTGTTTAGCAGGGCCTGTTGCGACAGGACAAGGGGTAATGGTTTTAAACTAAAAGAGGGTAGATTTAGACTACATTTAGGGAAGAAATTTTTCACTTTGAGGGTGGTGAGACACTGGAACAGGTTGCCCAGAGAGGTAGGTGGTAGATGGCCCATCCCTGGAAACATTCAGGGTCAGGTTGGACAGGGCTCTGAGCAACCTGCTCTAGTTGAAGATGTCCCTGCTCATTGCAGGGGGATTGGACTAGATGACCTCTAAAGGTCCCTTCCAACCCAAAGATTCTATGATTCTGTGACTTGTGTTCCAGCAACTGGTGTGGGACCTCTGGTCACGGGGTCCCTGTGTCCATGGTGCCAGTAATTGGTGTGAGAGAGGGTCTAAGTATCAGCTGGACTGGGACTGTGGGTTGGCAAGCCGATGTGACCATGGTGGCAGCAACTGTAGAAAGGAGGATGTGCAAGAGAGTGTGTGATTAGTAGCGAATATCAAGCCAGACTGGCCAGCAAGCAGGTTAAGTGGCCTGGGAGACAAGTATTTGTGTGCTTCTCCAAGGGTGAGACCACAGGAGGAGTTGGCTACTGGAGGGGCCAGCCAGCTGCCAGAGGGACTATAGGGTCTGGGGGTCTGTGAAGGTGAGATCTGCTTGTGTCTGTTTGCCTCTAAGGGCAAGACTACAAGGTTTGGCTACCAGAGGGAGATGGGGAGTCCCAGCCAGCTCTGCATGCGTGCATGTGTGTCTGTGCATGAGGAGGTCTGTACCAGCAACTGGACTGGGTCTGCAGGTCTTGGAGGCTCATATGTCCAGATGCAAGCAACTGGGGATTACTGGGATCCAGGGGCCAGCTACTGGGCAGACTGAGTGTCCACATTTTTATATGTGTATATATTCCTACTAATGGATCTTCATCCTGATCATCCAGAGAGGGAAAGAGTGTGAAGCCATTGGTGCTGCTTTTGTTTGTTTGAGCTCTGAGTGTACCTATATGTGTTGATCTGTGTGGCCAGCTGTGTGTATATGTGGTATATACTTGTGCTCATGCATGTACCTACTGGGAAGAAATGCTCAGCCTGGCTACTGCTTGGACATGGGAGTATAGAGCTTCAGCAGCCTTACCTCTGTCAGACTACTGGATTCGTCCTTCTTTAACATTCACCTCTGGGTGAAGAGGTAGGTTTCAGGGATGCATCCATTCTCTTTCAAGTCACACATTGTCATGGTGTTGTCCCAGATATGGGTTCCTTCACATGGTGTGCAGAGCGCTGAAAAACACAGAGTCAAGAGACTTGCTTTTATTCTATGTCTGCGCAGAGTTGGGTGCTAGGTGGTAGGTCCACAAAGCTAGCATACCTCAGTCGACACATGGAAAATATTTATACATTTCGAGCAAAAGTTATCAGTACTTTTGCAAGTTGTCTCAGTCACCCTTGTTCACAGTGGTTCTCACAAGCCTCGTCTCCACTTAAAGTCACAGCGTCCCTCTTTTTTACTGGGCATGCTCAGTGATGAAGAGGTTTCTGAGGGTAGGGGGCTTTCTCTACCCCAGGGCAGGTTTTTTACTACGTTTATTAGGATAGTTCACTCAAGGTTCAGTAGTTGTGTTTCTTTTGTGAGTATCTTGTTCCTTCCCTCAGGGTTGCACCTTGTTAACTGCTCACAGAGACTAAACAATACCCCCAGCTTAATTCCTTGCATATCTCAAACAAATCCCCCCTTTGAGACTTAGATAAATAACTCATATTTCAAATAAGTCTCACCTAGATCTTTCCATTCTAAAGTCTTCATCCTTGGGAGGCTTCAGAATTTTCCAGAACTGCTCTTTGGTTCCTTCCCATTGCCACATGTCTTGTTGGAAATTTTCTCTATCCTTTATAGGGAGGCTTTCAGGTCTGAGGAGTTTATTTTCCTCTGTTGTGAGCATGCCTACCTTGGGTGATTGCATTAGAGCTATTTGCTTCATCATGAGCCAAACCTTAAAGTACAATATGATGATAAGCAATAAACATAAACATGTTAGTGACAATAAGATCACAACGGGATGTAGCATGAGATTAAGAATGCTGGTTGCTGTGTGTGACCACCCGAGGAGGGCTTCCCATCATCTATGTTCTCCATCTTTCTTCATTTTTTCCAAAACATAATGCCTCTCTTCTGCATCATGGTGAATGGTGATGAAAGTTCTTTGTCCATCATCTCAGGCACGTTCCAGCAACCGGCATAGATCATTATGTTGTAAAAGTTTTTTTAACAATGTGAGTTTCATCCCAATGGGAGTAGGCAATAGATTTTCAACTAAAGTATAATTGGATTGTAACAGTTGATAAGATGCAACAGGAGCTGAATAGTTGAAATCACATCCTATAAATTTAATAGAGTTACAAACACAAGTATTTGAGTGTTTACTTATTCCAACAGTGATATTATCTACAACTAATAAATTACAGAGAGTTCTTATACATACACATCCCTTCCCAATATATATAAGTACAGTTCCAGGGATCTCTTCTGGATGTGTCTCAAAGTGACAAACATTTTGCTCAGTGTCAAGGCAAATGTCCTGAGCTTTAATGGTGTTACTTTCGCAAATAAAACCCTGTTGCTCCTGTACCACACATGCACCAATTTCAACAGTCTGCCATCTGTTATTACCTCTTTGGGCCCATACTCTGGCTCTAATGGATAGAGTACAGTCCCGTTGTGATTTAATCCGAACACGATGATCAGGTAGATGGTATTTACTTATGCATTCTGTATGGTAAAGACAAAAGCCATGACTTTATTACTGATAGAATTATAAGTGAGATTATCTAGATACCACCATGACTGGAATTTTCAGTTGTGTTTTCTCAGATTATTTTTGACATTTCAGTGGGAAAGGTGCCATCTTCACCTTCTCTTACAATTGCTGCTATTGTAGATTGCACCCACGGTTGAGCTTGGGTACAACTAAGAGCTAGAGAAATACTACTTTGGGCTACACCAAGTGCATCTAGGATTAATTGGCAGTCCTTTTCATCAACTCTTTCCTACTGAGGCAATACATCAAATAAAAGCCATTGATGAGTTCCTAAAGCTGATAGGGAGGACCGTAATGGATGTCCTAGTTTGTTTAGATCATGTGTGGCTGTACTAAGTTTGTTTGCAAGTACTTCAGCTTTTAAGCTGTTTAAGACTCCAAACCCTGTCCCTAAGGTACCAGTTAGATCTCTCCTTGCTCATTTTGAAGTGGTAACAGATCGCTCATGTAACCATGCTAACCACCCAGCATAAGACATACTTATGCTGGTGAACAGGTTGGTTTAACTGCAGAGATATTAATCTGCATTGATAGCTCTACTCGTTTGATGGACCATGATGGGTTAAGCATCACTTGCTGTCATCCTACGTATCTGATTGATTACATATGATCCAATTTCAGAGATCAATGGGTATATAGTTTGAGTGGTTGTGTAAGTAATCGGGTAGGAAATAGATTGATAGGTAGTTGGGGTAACTGTTGGAGTAGTATGAGGTTTAGGGATAGGTGTTAACATGATCTTTAAGGATAGTCCGTTTACATTATCTTTCCCTGTATCTTCCCACAAACATACTACTGTCAGAGTTGTGTCATTGAAGAAGAAAGAATCTAACATTACAGTAGGGGCATGAAAAGCAGCTTTCCCTTTCCTTTGATTGAGTTTGAGTCATCATTTTGATGACTATAGAGACATGTCCCTTTAGACAGTTTGTCACATTACATTCAATAGAGATTCTACCACCTGGCTGGTGTAACAGAAATGAGGTACCTATTTGTTTTTGTCATTATAAGATTACTAGTGATTGTCAATGTAAGGTTCTGTATTGGCTTTCCCATTATTCCTGTGTTTCTGTCAACTCTGATCACATATGGTATAGAGTGTCTGATTAGCAGTAAAAGCAAGAGTATCTTCATTGATATTCTTATAGTCATTGTGATTTAGTTTGAAAAGATCAGTGTTACCATAAACCATATTATAACTATAAACAGTTCGTTAGCCCATAGAGTTTTTAGAAAGTCTTAGCTTTAGCGCTCCCGTTGGTACAGATGTCCACTGTTCCTCTGGTGGAGCTCCCTTCACTCTCGTGTAGTGGATCCAGGAGCTGATCCCTTCTACTTTTCTTATAGCGGTTCATCCTTCCAGGTCCGCACGTAAATCAGACCGCTGGGCTTGAAGTTATGTACCGGAGAGTCCAAAGGAAGTGGAGCCCGCTGGTTGAGATACCTGTGTAAAGAGGATAATACCTGCGAGAGAGAGAACAAATAATCTTTCAATATTCACAGAATCACTAGGTTGGAAAGGACCTTCAAGATCATCAAGTCCAACCATTAATCCAGCGCCCCCGTGTCCCCTAAACCATGTCCTGAAGCGCCACATCCACACGTCTTTTGAACACTTCCAGAGATGGCGACTCCACCACCTCCCTGGGCAGCCTGTTCCAATGCCTGACCACCCTCTCAGTGAAGAAATTTTTCCGAATATCCAATCTAAACCTCCCCTGGCGCAACTTGAGGCCATTTCCTCTTGTCCTATCGCTAGTTACTTGGGAGAAGAGACCAACACCCTCGTCGCCACAACCCCCTTTCAGGTAGTTGTAGAGAGCGATAAGGTCTCCCCTCAGCCTCCTCTTCTCCAGACTAAACAAGCCCAGTTCCCTCAGCCGCTCCTCATAAGAATTGTGCTCCAGCCCCCTCACCAGCTTCGTTGTCCTTCACTGGACACGCTCCAGCACCTCAACATCCTTCTTGTAGTGAGGGGCCCAAAACGGAACACAGGATTCAAGGTGCGGCCTCACCAGTGCCGAGTACAGGGGCACAATCACTTCCCTACTCCTGCTGGCCACACTATTCCTGATACAGGCCAGGACGCTGTTGGCCTTCTTGTCCACCTGGGCACACTGCTGGCTCATGTTCAGCCGGCTGTCAACCAGCACCCCCAGGTCCCTTCTACCAGGCTGCTCTCCAGCCACTCCTCCCCAAGCCTGTAGCTTTGCATGGGGTTGTTGTGGCCGAAGTGCAGGACCTGGCACTTGGCCTTATTAAACCTCATACAGTTGACCTCTGCCCATCGATCCAGCCTCTCCAGATCCCTCTGCAGAGCCCTCCTACCCTCCAGCAGATCAACACTCCCACCCATCTTGGTGTCATCTGCAAACTTACTGAGGGAGCACTCGATCCCCTCATCCAGATCATCGATAAAGATATTGAACAAGACCGGCCCCAGAACCGAGCCCTGGGGAACACCGATTGCGACTGGCCGCCAGCCGGATTTAACGCCGTTCACCACAACTCTCTGGGCTCGGCCATCCAGCCAGTTCCTCACCCAGCAAAGAGTAAACCTGTCTAAGCCACGAGCCGCCAGTTTCTCCAGGAGAATGCTGTGGGAGATGCTGTCAAAGGCTTTACTAAAGTCCAGGTAGACAACGTCCACAGTCTTTCCTCATCCACTAGACGGGTCACCTGGTCATAGAAGGAGATCAGGTTGGTCAGGCAGGACCTGCCTTTCATCAGCCTGTGCTGGCTAGGCCTGATCCCTTGGTTGTCCTGCACATGCCCTGTGAGCACCCTCAAGATGAACTGCTCCATGATCTTCCCCGGCACCAAGGTCAGGCTGACAGGCCTGTAGTTCCCAGGATCCACCTTCCGGCCTTTCTTGTAGATGAGCGTCACATTGCCAAGCCTCCAGTCTCCTGGGACCTCCCCTGTTAACCAGGACTGCTGATAAATGATGGAGTGCCTTCGCAAGCTCTTCTGCCAGCTCTCTCGGTACTCTCGGGTGGATCTCATCAGGCCCCATAGACTTGTGGGTGTCCAGGTGGCTTAGCATGTCCTTGACTGCTTCCTCCTGGAATATGAGGAGTATATTCTGCTCTCAATCCCTGTCTTCCAGCTCAGGGGGCTGAATACCCTGAGGATACCTAGTCTGGATATTAAAGACTGAGGCAAAGAAGGCATTAAGTACCTCAGCCTTGCCTTCGTCCTTGGAGACAATGTTCCCTGCCATATCCAATAAGGGATGGAGATTCTCCTTGTCTCTCTTTTTGTTGTTAATATATTTGTAGAAGCATTTTTTGTTATCCTTTACGACTGTGGCCAGATTGAGCTCTAGCTGGGCTTTTGCCTTTCTGATTTTGTCCCTGCTTGACCTAACGAGATCCTTGTACTCGAGTTGCCTGCCCCTCCTTCCAGAGGTGATAAACTCTCCTCTTTTCCCTGAGTCCCAGCAAAATCTCCCTGTTCAGCCAGCCGGTCGCCTTCCCCGCCAGCTCTTCTTACGGCACATGGGGACCGCCTGCTCCTGCGCCTTTAAGATCTCCTTCTTGAAGACTGTCCAGCCTTCCTGGACCCCTTTGTCCTTCAGGACTGTCTCCCAAGGGACCCTCTCAACCAGTGACCTGAACAGGCCAAAGTCTGCCCTCCAGAAGTCCATGAGAGCAGTTGTGCTGACCCCTCTCCTTACTTCACTCACAACTGAGAATTCTATCATGTCGTGGTCGCTAAGCCCAAGACGGCCTCTGACCACCACATCTTTCACCAGTCCTCCTCTGTTTGTAAACAGCAGGTCCAGTAAGGCACCTCCCCTGGTGGGCTCACTCACGAGCTGCGTCAGGAAGTTATCCTCCACACACTCCAGGAACCTCCCAGATTGTTTCCTCTCTGCTGAAGTTCCTCTTCAGCCTCTCTCTCTGAAGTTCCTCTCTTCCTTCACCTTTTATGTGTATCTGATCACTCCAGCTACCCACCTCATTGACGGGATACGGTTTTCCATATAATATTTCAAAGGGGCTTATCCCTTCTCTCACTTGTGGAGTAATCCTCATCCTCATCAGGGCAACTGATAGGATATCTACCCATTTAAACTGGGTTTCTTGACATAGTTTAGAAATTTGTCTTTTAAAGGTCTGATTCATCCTTTCTATCTTCCCACTAGACCGTGGTCTCCAAGGGGTATGTAGATCCCGTTTCAACTGGAGGAATCTCGACACTCCTTGGACTGTTTCCAAAAAAAAATGAGGTCCATTGTCAGAGGATAAGCCCTCAGGGATTCCGAATCGAGAAATTATTTCTGTTAATAATATTTTAATGACTTCCCTAGCTCGATTGTTGCGGCAAGGGAAATCTTCAGGCCACCCAGAGAATGTGTCTACTAAAACAAGTAGATATTTATATTGCCCACACTTTGGTAACTCAGAGAAATCTATTTGCCAGTGCTCCCCAGGGGCTATTCCTCTTTTTGCTTCACCCATCGGTGGCTTTCTTTGAATCTTAGGGTTGTTTGTGCAGCAGGTCTGACACCTTCTTACTATTAGGTCCGTACTTGATTGTATTTTTGGCCCTATAGCATATCTCCTAACACTGCTTATCATAGCATCAGCTCCCATGTGAGTTTCTTCATATAGTTTCTTGAGGAGAGCCTCTATCACTTTGGCTGTAGAAAGAACTTGCTGATTCGGGGTTACCAACCATCCTTCCATGTCTCTTGAACATTTCAGTTTTTCTGCTAATTGATCTTCTTTTTTTGAATACCAAGGGGGTTTCATATCAGTCCTTCTGATAGGTATCAAAGCTCTGATTAGCTGTTTGTGCAAGGCAGCCCTTATTGCAGCTAAGTCTGCTCTTTTGTTTCCTTTAATTATTTCTCCTTGTCCTTTTTGATGAGCTCTGCAGTGGATTATTGCCTTTTTTGTTTAAAATAGCCACCACTGCATGTGGGACTAGTACTGTTATTGGTTGTCCCAAGGTGAGCCTTCAGGCTTCCCGAATTAACAGAACAGTGATGGCTACAGCTCAAAGACAAGCCAGCCATCCTTCACTCGCTTCATCCAGTTGTTTCAAAAAATAGGCTACTGGCCTTTTCCAGCTTCCAAGCATCTAAGTCATCACACCCGAGGCCACTTGTTGTCTCTCATGTACATATAACTGAAAAGGTTTTGTCAGATCACGGAGGCCCAAAGCTGGGGCTTCCATTAATTTTCTTTTAATGTCATCAAAACTACTCCGACACTCTGGAGTCCATTCTAACAACTCCCCTGGGCCCTTTGTGGCTGCATATAAGGGTTTGGGTATAAGTCCAAAATTTGGGACACATCCAGCAGAATCCGACCATTCCCATAAACCCCTTTAACTGTTTTTTGGTTTTGGTACTGCTATTCGGCATATATCCTCCTTCCTTTCTTCCCCTAATGCTCATTGTCCTTTTGATATATTAAAACCAAGGTATTAGACTTCCTTCCTCACAATTTGGGCCTTTTTCTTCAAGACCCGGTATCCAGCCAGTCCCAGAAAGTTTAGCAGGCTTACCGCAGCTTCTGCACAAACTTGTTCAGTATCAGCTCCGATTAAGATATTGTCCACATACTGTAAAAGAGTAACACCATCATTATTAGTTTGCCATTGTTCTAATTCTTTAGCCAGTACTTCGCCAAACAAAGTGGGACTATTTTTAAATCCTTGGGGGAGCACAGTCCAACACAGCTGCACCTTTCTTCCCATTGTGGGGTTTTCCCATTTGAAGGCAAAGATTGTTTGGCTTTGTTCGTCCACTGGGATACAAAAGAAAGCATCTTTTAAGTCCAAAACAGTAAAATAGGCATTTGTTTCAGGTACCGAAGTTAGTAAGTACGATGTATGTCCACGGTTATTTGATTTATCCCCCTTAAGTCTTGTACTAGTCTATATTCTTCAGCACAAGGCTTCTTTACTGGTAAAATAGGAGTATTAAATTCAGATTGACATTCTCTAAGCAGTCTGTATTGCATAAAAGTACTTATCAAGGGCTTCAGACCCTTGTGTGCTTCCAATCTAATAGGGTACTGATTTACCCTTACCAGCTTTGCCCCCGGCTTTAGTTCTATTTTAATCCAAGTTACATTTTTTGCTTTACCTGGTTTTTTAGAAACCCATACCAGGGGAATTACCGCATTTGATACAGTGTTTGGAATATGCTCTTCATATTCTTCCAATGTTTCATCTGTCAGCAAGCAGATCTGGGCTCTCCAGGCTGTTTCAGGCAGGATATGGAGCTGTACAGCATTCTCAGAAAAGGTTACTTGTGCATTTATGTTACTTATGCAAACTAAAGTTTGCATAACAAATCTCATTCCAATAAGGGTCAGGGGGCATTCTGGCATATATAGAAACTCATGAATTAATTTAGTTCCCCCAGTTGTTCATTCCCTTGGTTGTAAAAATGGCCTTAATGTTCTCTTTCCCATTGCCCCAACAATAGGTATAGTTACTTAGAGGTCCTTCACAACTGATGACTACTGAATGAGTGGCCCCACTGTCAATTAAAAAAATCTATGGTCTCATTCCCCAGCTTAACTGGAACCAGGGGATCGGCTGGGGACACTTCAATGTTTTCCCCCGATTCTCTTCATTCATTGTCTGAATCTTCTACCATAATAAGATTAGCCTTTCCTGCATGATCTTGTTCCTCTGGCCCCTTTTGGTTTGGGCATTTGTTCTTCCAGTGCCCTTCCTGTCTACAGGCTGCACATTGATTTGGTCCTAAAGGGGTTTGGTTTTGCGAGCCTCTTCCCTGCATTATCCCAGTGCGTCCCCCTCTTCCTCTAGCTCTTGCACTACCTTTTCCTCTGATATCATTTCCATTTATTGCTGCTGCCAGTAAAGATGCTTGCAACCTCATTCTGCTCTGTTTTTCTTTTCTTTCTCTCTCATCCCAGCTGTTGTACACTTTATATGCTATTTCTATCAACTGTGAAATCAACATTCCCCCAGCCTCCTCAACTTTCTCCAACTTTCTCCTTATATCCTGAGTCGACTGTCCAATGAGCAGCATATTGAACATGGTCTGATTTGCCTCATCATCTGGATTCAAGTCCGTCCATTTTCTAGCTACTTCACATAATCTCTTGTAAAAGGCCGATGGATTTTCATCAGGGCCCTGTCTCACCTCATATAGTTTGGACACATTTTTTGGTCTCGGTACTCCGTGATGAACTCCATATAATATTAATTGTTGGTATTGCTTCAGCTGGGCTCCCCCCCCATTAGGATCCCACTCTGTATCTTTTCTGGTAGGCAAATGATCCTCAGGGTCCTCCTGTCTATTTCTTTTCTCACCTTCTTCCCTGACTTTTTTATTATCATTCTTTTTTCCTCTGCCATAAAGAAAGTATTTAACAATGCTTGTAAATCTCCCCAACTGTGAGTAGGACTGTGAGTCAGCATTAGAGTCTCTAAAAGCTGGTGCATTCCTTCAGGATTCTCTCTGTATGAACCAACAGATTGTTTCCAATTTAACAGGTCAGAGGTAGTGAACGGAACATGTACAAAAAATGGTAATCCTTCCGGTCCCACCGCTTGTCTCAAGGGAGCCTGAATAACAGGCTGAGTGTGCCCTCTAGTCCAACTGGAAATGGGGCTGAAATTCTCATTGCCCGATTGTGAATTAGAATTAATTAATTAATGCTATTTTTGTATAAAGGTAGCGTTGTTGGAACTAAGTTGTACATCCTCCTGTTCTTCTCCCTCTGCAATTTTTTGTTATCACAGTCTATGCTACAACCACTTTTTTTTTTTTATCAGAAGCTGTATACATCATTAGGTCAGTTGTTAGTTTACATTTTTCTGAATATCAGGATTTCTGTAGAGAGTCATAAAAGCATCAACATACAAAACTTCATCCCATTTTCCCAAGACGACGACAAAACAACATTAACTGCAGTATAATATTAAATTGTAAAGACCCATTTTCCAGCCATTGTTCACCATCATCCAATTTGCAATTTAGCCACCACTGATTACAATATGTTTTCATTTTATCTTTAGTCATCAGATCACCTACAAACTTATTCCAGTTTTTCAAAATACACCCCAAAGGACTATAGAGAGGAATCACGGATTGGTTCAATCCCATTTTACCTATTGTTTCCTGTACCCCGTTCTCACACTTGGCTCTGACACCCCCCTGGTACCAAGCTTCTATGTGTGAAGAACGTACCTTTATGTGCCCTCGGCTCTGACCCCACTGGTCAATTACGGCACCCCTTGCCGGCGTCCACGTGTGACTTTATGCGCATGCGACTTTATAACCTTCTGCAGAAATAATGAAATTTTGATACTCACCAATCCAAGGATTCATCCCCCTTTCACCCTTCTGCAAATATCTCTTTTCGGGCGTTGCACCTTTGAGTTTCTTGTCACCCCGACCTCGGAGGAGGTCCGGAGGAGTCCCCGATCAACAGGTCGATGCGTGCTGGAGTCCTGTCCGGTCCCATTCTCTGCTGTTGGGGTCGGCAAGACAATCTGGGCAAGGCCTTATGGCAGTCCCATCTAGGTTGCCAAAACTGTTGTCCCAAATACGGGTTCTTCCACCCGGTGTGCAGAGAGCCGAAAAACATACAGAGCCGAGATACTTGCTTTTATTCCAAATCTGCGCAGATCGGGGTGCTAGATGGTAGGTCCACAAAGCTAGCACACCTCAGTTGACACATGGAAAATATTTACAGATTTCAAGCAACAGTTATCAGTACTTTTGCAAGTTGTCTCAGTCACCCTTGTTCATATTGGTTCTCGCAAGCCTCGTCTCCACTTTAAGTCACAACGTCCTTTTTTTTATACTGCACATGCTCAGGGAGGAAGGGGCTTCTGTGGGTAGGGAAAGCCCAAGGGCGGGTTTCTACTATGCCAATTTTATGTTAATCATATGTTAATCATATGTTAATTAAGATAGTTCACTTAAACTTCAGTAGTTGTGTTCCCTTTGTGGTTATCTTGTTCCTTTCCCTCAAGGTTGCTCCTCGTTAACTACTCACAGAGACTAAACAATACCCTCAGCTTCATTCCTAGGATACCTCCAACACTGGGAGCTTTTTTCCTTCTTCTGTTAGAAGGTTATTAAAGCTGTCTGGTTGCAGCTCAGCAAAGACAAGACTGAAGAAAACCAGCTAGATTTAGGGATAAGGAAAGAGCTTATCCCTATGGGGTCATCAGAGATAACTTAGGAATAGTGCACCCACAATACTGAAATAACCAGACCTAAGAATTGGAGATCTACGGATGTATTTTCTTAATCTGTGATAAGAAATGAAGTCCACATCACAGCCACGCTGTGACTTTAAGTGGAGATGAGGCTTGCAAGAACCAATATGAAGAAAGGTGACTAAGCAAACTTGCAAAATACTGATAAATGTTGCTTGAAATGTATAAATATTTTCCCTGTGTTAACCGAGGTGTGCTAGCTTTGTGGACCTAACCACCTAGCACCCTGATCTGCGTAGACATGGAATAAAAGCAAATATCTCGGCTCTGTGTGTTTTTCGGCTCTCTGCACACCAGGTGAAAGAACCCATATTTGGGACAACACCAACACTGGGGCATGACAAGAGAGAGACATCCTTGCCAAAGCCTGAGAGGGAGATAGAAAGCCTCATGGGAGGCAATATTCAAGCCTTCTTACAGAACAAAGGAAACAAGAATGAGTCTCTCCTTTTTGACCAGTAGCTACTGTAGCATCTGTTGGGGAATTTTTATTGTACCCTTCGAGGAGAATTAAACACATTTTTGTGCTTAAATATATTTAATGGACACTGCATTGAGCAGAGTCCTACCGCCATAAGCCATTCCACAAGAAGTCTGCAAGGATGCAGCACAAGCCAATTCCTTATATACACTTGCGCCAGCACCAATCATAGGAGCATCAGCACGTGGAGCCTTATCCCTGCGTTTGGTTCATTCCCCAGCACCAGTTCTGCTGACCAAAAGCGTCCCCCTGAGCACTCACTTTCCATGATCCTTACAAGACAGCATTTCTTTTCTTATCAGCAAGGAGCCCTTCTGTCTCTAGCGTTCCTGCTTCTAGGCAGTTTAACCAGTTCTGCAGTTAGGCCTTCTTGCCCTCCATACCAGATCATTCCTCTGTCACAAATTACCATTGCTGAGCAGTTACAATTCGAAATTCCCCTTCAGCTGAAATGGATCCCATGGGCCCATGGGCAGAGGGTGTGGGTGGAGGCACCAGGTGAGGCTGGTCAGGGCCAGTAAGGCCTGTGCACTCAGAGGCCTGACAAAGGCAGAAATGTCCTTCTTGTTCCTTGAGTTCATGTACCCAGGTGGCTAACTAGGTAGTCACTGCACTATCCATGGCTCTGTCATTGGACAGAGACCCCAGACATGATGCCTCCCAGTCATCTAGCTCTAAGCTGCTGGTGCCCACACCGCAGCATCATAATAGGTTAGTAGGTTTTCCTCTACTCGTTTAAAATCAGTCTTTAGGTCCCTATTTAAGGGTTGTGTGGTTTCAGTTTTGTCGTGGTTTAGCCGCTCCCAGTTGCCCAGCCGGCAACTAAGCACCACGCAGCCGCTCGTTCACTCCCCCACAGTGGGACGGGGGAGAGAATCGGAAAAGTGAGGAAAGTCATGGTTTGAGATAAAGACAGTAATAGGTAAAGTAAAAGCCGCACACGCAAGTAAAGCAAAACAAGGAATTCATTCACTGCTTCCCATCGGCAGGCAGGTGTTCAGCCATCTCCAGGAAAGCAGGGCTCCATTACGCGTAATGGTTACTTGGGAAGACAAACGCCATAACTCCGAACGTCCCTCCACCCCTTCCTTCTTCTTCGCCCCAGCTTTATATACTAAGCATGATGTCTGTCGTGGTTTAGCCCCAGCCAGCAATTAAGCACCATGCAGCCGCTTGCTGACTCTTCCCCTCCCCCGGTGGGATGGGGGAGAGAATCAGGAAAAACTTGTGGGTTGAGATAAAAACAGTGTAATAGGACAGCAAGAGAGAAGGAAACAACAATGATAATAATAATAATAACAATGACAAAGGAATGTACAAGAACAAGTGATGCCCAATACAGCAATTGCTCACCACCCGGTGATCGATAGCCCGTCCCCAAGCAGCGATTTCCGCCCCCCGGCTAACTCCAGTTTATGTACTGGGCATGACGTTATATGGTAGGGAATATCTCTTTGGCCAGCCTGGGTCAGCTGTCCCGGCTGTGCCCCTTCCCAGCTTCTTGTGCACCTCCTCACTGGCAGAGCATGAGAATCTGAAAAGTCCTTGACTGAGTACAAGCACTACAACTACATAGCCACAAATAAAACTTCAGTGCGTTATCAACATCATTCTCATACCAACTCCAAAGCACAGCCCTATACCAGTTATCAGGAAGAAAAAACAACTCCATCCCAGATGAAACCAGGACAGTATCCACCCCTTATTTCATACCATTTACGTCATGCCCAGGTCCTACACTTTTCAATACATTCCAGTTATTCATTATTACTCTTCCTGTCTTTTAATATATACACACAGATACCATTCTCTTAGTCCATGGGCCATCCCTTTAAAATGTCTGTGGAGTTCATTCGGTCCATGACTCTCGGCTTCATCCATCATAGCAGTCTCTCAGGGCAGGGGAGATGGTATGTGGCGTTGGATTGTCATCTGGCACGGTCCATGTCCATGATCTGCAGGTCGAAGATGTCGATCTTGAGGAAGTTGCTGGGCGCAAGCTGCTGAAGCCAGTTCTGGTTCCATCACTACTGCACATCGCGCATTCCTCATCAGTCTGGGTGATTCTTAGTGTAATACCATTGATATGGTAGATAGCAACCACAGTAGTAATGACATACCATATTGTGTAGCAATTAACATAATACAATTCAAATCATTGACTGTTTTCACCCAAAATCAAATCTCCTTGAGGTACGCTTCGAACTTCCCCATCCTCCCGCATTACCCACCAAGTGCACCCACCAGGTCCCTGGGCAAAGGCAATCCCACGAACGGGTTTGCATTTGCCCGAGGCAGGAGTAACCCAGACTGTCTTCCCCAGCATATTTCTCACGTGCACCACAGGGACTTTATTCCCTTCTACAGTACATAAAAGTTTTGATTGGGCAGGGCCAGCTCGATTGACAGATCCCCTAGTGTTGACTAATCAGGTGGCTTTTGCTAAATGTTTATCCCAATGTTTGAATGTCCCATCACCCATTGCTCTCAGTGTAGTCTTTAACAGCCCATTGTGTCATGCAATTTTCCCAGAGTCTGGTGCATGATAGGGGATGTGATATACCCACTCAATGCCGTGCTCTTTGG
The DNA here is from genome assembly GCF_964289735.1 of Phaethon aethereus. NCBI lineage: Eukaryota > Metazoa > Chordata > Aves > Phaethontiformes > Phaethontidae > Phaethon > Phaethon aethereus. Next base: position 20,049,764 of record NC_138581.1, read on the forward strand.
CCCAGGTGTCTATGAGGTTGTTTTGGAAATGAGTTCCATTGTCCGACTCAGTTCTTTCTGGGGTGTCATGTCACCATAAGACTTGCTTTTCAAGGCCCAGGATAGTGTTCCGGGTGGTGGCATGGGGTACGGGTTACGTTTCCAGCCATCCAGTGGTTGCTTCCACCATTGTAAGAACATAGCACTTGCCTTGGCAAGTTTGTGGGAGTGTGATATAGTCAACCTGCCAGGCCTCCCGATATTTATATTTCAGCCATCTTCCTTTATACCAGAGGGGCAAGATTAGAAAGGCAAAAGCCCAGCTGGAGCTCAGTCTGGCCACAGTTGTAAAGGATAATAAAAAATGCTTCTACAAATATATTAACAACAGAAAGGCAGGCAAGGAGAATCTCCATCCCTTACTGGATATGGCGGGGAACATTGTCTCCAAGGACGAGGACAAGGCTGAGGTACTTAATGCCTTCTTTGCCTCAGTCTTCAATAGCCAGTCCAGGTATCCACAGGGTATTTAGCCCCCTAAGCTGGAAGACAGGGATGGAGAGCACAATAAACTCCTCATAATCCAGGAGGAAGCAGTTAAGGACCTGTTAAGCCACCTGGACACCCACAAGTCTATGGGGCCTGATGAGATCCACCCGAGAGTGCTGAAAGAGCTGGCGGAGGAGCTTGCCAAGCCACTCTCCATCATTTATCAGCAGTCCTGGTTTACAGGGAAGGTCCCAGAAAACTGGAGGCTTGCCAATGTGACACCCATCTACAAGAAAGGCCGGAAGGAGGATCCTGGGAACTACAGGCCTGTCAGCCTGACCTCTGTACGGGGGAAGATCATGGAGCAGTTGGTCTTGAGAGTGCTCACAGGGCATGTGCAGGACATCCAAGGGATCAGGCCCAGCCAGCATGGGTTCATGAAAGGCAGGTCCTACCTGACCAACCTGATCTCCTTCTATGACCAGGTGACCCGCCTAGTGGATGAGGGAAAGACTGTGGACGTTGTCTACCTGGACTTTAGTAAAGCCTTTGACAGCATCTCCCACAGCATCCTCCTGGAGAAACTGGTGGCTCATGTCTTAGGTTTACTCTTCTCTGGGTGAGGAACTGTCTGGATGGCCAAGCCCAGAGAGTTGTGGTGAATGGCGTTAAATCCGGCTGGCGGCCGGTCACAAGCGCTGTTCCCCAGGGCTCGGTTCTGGGGCCGGTCTTGTTCAATATCTTTATCGATGATCTGGATGAGGGGATCGAGTGCTCCCTCAGTAAGTTTGCAGATGACACCAAGATGGGTGGGAGTGTTGATCTGCTGGAGGGTAGGAGGGCTCTGCAGAGGGATCTGGACAGGCTGGATCGATGGGCAGAGGTCAACTGTATGAGGTTTAATAAGGCCAAGTGCCGGGTCCTGCGCTTCGGCCACAACCACCCCATGCAACGCTAGAGGCTTGGGGAAGAGTGGCTAGAGAGCAGCCTGGCGGAAAGGGACCTGGGGGTGCTGGTTGACAGCCGGCTGAATATGAGCCAGCAGTGTGCCCAGATGGCCAAGAAGGCCAACAGCGTCCTGGCCTGTATTAGCTATAGTGTGGCCAGCAGGAGTAGGGAAGTGATTGTGCCCCTGTACTCGGCATTGGTGAGGCCACTCCTCAAATATTGTGTTCAGTTTTGGTCCCCTCACTACAAGAAGTATGTTGAGGTGCTGGAGTGTGTCCAGAGAAGGGCAACAAAGCTAGTGAGGGGTCTGGAGCACGTGTCTTATGAGGAGTGGCTGACGGAACTGGGGTTGTTCATCCTGGAGAAGAGGAGGCTGAGGGGAGACCTCATCGCTCTCTACAACTACCTGAAAGGGGGTTGTGGCAACGAGGGTGTTGGCCTCTTCTCCCACGTAACTAGTGATAGGACAAGAGGAAATGGCCTCAAGTTGCACCAGGGGAGGTTTAGACTGGATATTAGGAAAAATTTCTTCACTGAGAGTGTGGTCAGGCATTGGAACAGGCTGCCCAGGGAGGTGGTGGAGTCACCACCTCTGGAAGTGTTCAAAAAATGTGTGGATGTGGCGCTTCAGGACATGGTTTAGGGGACACGGTGGCGCTGGATTAATGGTTGGACTTGATGATCTTGAAGGTCCTTTCCAACCTTAGTGATTCTGTGATTCTGTGAAAAAGTCTGGAGGAGACACAGCCAGGACAGCTGACCCCAGCTGACCAAAGGGATATTCCATACCATATCACACCATGCTCAGGAATAAAACTGTGGGGGAGGTGGGGGGGGGCGCAGCTCAGGGACTGGCTGGTCATCATTCAGTTGATGGTGAGCAATTGCTTTCTGTTGCATCACTTGTCTTTCTTGGGTTTTATTTTTCTCTCTTTGTTATTTTCCTTTTTATTACATAATAATAAAAGCTATTATTATTATTATTATTTTTATTATTAAACTCTTCTTATCTCAACCCATGATTTTTCTCACTTTTACCTTTCCCGTTCTCTATCCCATCCTGCTGGGGGGGCGTGAGCAATCGGCTGTGTGGTGCTGCAACTATGTCGGCTGGGGTTAAACCACGACAGTCCTTTTTGGCACCTGATGTGGGGTTCGAAGGGTTTGAGATAATAACAGATTGACTAGAGCGTATTAGAAAGGATTTATATCTGTTAAAACAGTTGTGGATCGCGATATTGATTCATCTGTTTTCGATATTAGCTTATCTGATCCGCGCCATGCTCTTTATTTTGCTGTACATGTTAAAGATTGGTGTTGGCTTTTGCAGTTTGCTGTGCTCTGTAGTGATTAGTGACGTTTTGCCTGGGAGATTTGTTATTAAAACACTGACCTTGAGCTTAATCTGGTATTTGGGCTCTGTACTGAAGCCCAAATGTACTTCGGGTACCATCTCATGGAGACAGTTAACAATTGTTCTTCTTCTTCTGTGAGATAAATGACTGAGACCCAAACAGGATTCCAATTTAAGTTTACAATTTATTAAACGAATAGAGGCAAGCAAACAGCGCTGGGTGCGCCGGGAGTCTCCGCTCCACCAAGACGCATGCCGTACAGTTCCTGTTCTTGGTTTATATCCTGTCTGCTAATACATATTCATGAATAGGCGTGTCTTCTTCGGCACATGCCCTCTTCTCCTTCTAGAGTCTTCCCGAATCTTCCTCAGCGTGCCCCCAGGATGACCCCAAACTTTATGCATGCACTTTACAAGTTTCTCTTTACACAATACTATGCGGTCAGTGGTCAAACTGGTTTGAGCTGATATACCAGCAAAGTAGTTTAAGTTTCTCCTGTAAAATAAGAGTTTTGGTGGGAAAGGCCAAACGGGTTACCCCTTTTTATGGTGCAGGAGAAATCCATAAAAGTACAGAAGGTTACACTTCATCACACGAATCAGATGAACACATTTCACATCTGAGAGGTTTTTTGTAGAGGAAATACAGAATGGCACCTTCACCACCTTCTTCTGTGATGTTTTCTCCCTCATTACAATAACTTCACAGTATCATCCTTGGATAATAAAATACTTCTATTGCTATTTCTTAGGAATGTTAGTGCTACTACAATTATTTTTTTTTCAATTATTAAACTGTTCCTCCTCAGCAGGACAGGGGGGAGAAATTAGGATGGAAAGAAAAAAAAAAAAAATAACCAAACACATGGGTCAAGATATATAATAATTAGAAAGCAAAGGCCATGTGCGGAAGAAAAAGAAAGGAGCGGCTGAGGGAACTGGGGTGGTTTAGTCTGGAGAAGAGGAGGCTGAGAGGAGACCTTATCGCTCTCTGCAACTACCTGAAAGGGGGTTGTGGCGACGAGGGTGTTGACCTCTTCTCCCAAGTAACTAGTGATAGGACAAGAGGAAATGGCCTCAAGTTGCGCCAGGGGAGGTTTAGATTGGATATTAGGAAAAATTTCTTCACTGAGAGGGTGGTCAGGCATTGGAACAGGCTGCCCAGGGAGGTGGTGGAGTCGCCATCTCTGGAAGTGTTTAAAAAACGTGTTCAAAAAACATTCAAAAAACTTCAGGACATGGTTCAGGGGACACGGTGGCGCTGGATTAATGGTTGGACTTGATGATCTTGAAGGTCCTTTCCAACCTAGTGATTCTGTGATTCTGTGATTCTGTGTGATTCTGTGAAAACAAAAGATTTACTCTCTACTTCCCATCAGCAGGTGATGTTCAGCCACTTCCCAGGAAGCAGGGCTTCAGTATGCATAGCGGTTGCTCCGGAAGACAAACATTGGAAAAACGAATGCCCCCCACTCCTCCTCCTTTCTCTTAGCTTTTATTGCTGAGCTGATGTCATATGGTATGGAATATCCCTTTGGCCAGTTTGGGTCAGCTGTCCTGGCTGTCTCTCCTCCCAAGATCTTGCCCACCCCCAGCCTACTGGTGAGGGGGGAGTGTTGGAGAGACAGTCTTGATGCTTTGTGAGCACTGCCCAGCAGTAGCCAAAACACTGGTGTGTTATCATCAACATCATTCTAGCTACCAATACAAAGCACAGCACTAGGATGGCTGCTATGGGGAAAATTAACTCCATCTCAGCCAGACCTAATACACCTTGGAACATAGATCATGCAATTAACACATGAATAGCGAGTGGCTTTTCCAAGACTCATTTATCAAGGAACAAAGTTGTGGGTACAAGGAGTCTCATGCATACCTTTTTCATTGCTTGTAATTTGACTACGAGCCAGCCACTTTATTCCATAAATATGACAGCCGAAGTGAGCCGCCTTTGAGCTCTCCCTGCTAAGTAGCCTGGCTCCATGGTGGTGATCTCCCCTGAGATGGGATGCCTCTCAAGGTTGCTCCTCAAGGCAGAGAGACCTTTTACCAACGGCAAATCTTTGGTAAGCGACTGATATCACGCATAACCACGCATAACCTTGCAATATGGTAACTTTGATTTGTGCCTTGGTAGTTTTGAATCACTGTTCAAATGATTATGCCATACAGTAAGAATGAACCCTGACATTTAATTTTGTTAAGTCGCACTTTTACAACATCATATTAAAACTACTTTTGCTAATACCTCTGACAGTGATTCTTTCAGCTATCTAAATCACCCATTCGCAACAAATTGGTGTAGTCAATTAGACAATTAGTCAAGTAGACAATTAGAGCAGGATCCTAAATCAGGATTCATGACACTTTTTTTTTTGACACACATCCTAATGGCCCTGTTTGTATGCAGCTTGATTAAAAAGTAGTAATAATTAAGGGTCTGAACAATAAGGAAAATTTGCTTAAAGGATTTCCTGTATTTTGCCTGCTTTTACTGAAAAAGGAATAGTGAATGTAAGGGATTAGGGAAGATCACAGAATCACAGAATCAGGATGAATGCTACAGCAGCAGAAGAATGGGTATATTATTCTTGGCCTTGGGGATTCCTGCTTCGGCCATTGTAAATGGAGGAGAACTAGCTAAAACTTGGGATTGCTTTAGTTGCACATGATCAGAAGCAATGGTGGGAACTCATTTGCTTAGACATGCAAGTGTGACTTCTATCTCTTTTTTTTTTTTCCACCTTGAATTTTTGGCACCAATCATTTAAAAAACCCAAGCAACAAACCAAAACTTTGAGATGCAAAGAATTTAGTTTACAGATACTTGTTAATAAAGCATTAATAGTTTGCATTTAAAGGAGTGCTGAAAGCAGAGTTGCATTCCTGCCTCTCCTCTGTCCCGTACTTCTCAACTTCTCTGGTTTTTGATTTACAAAGTGCAGGCAATATTTCCTTCTTGCAGAGGGAAGTGTGGACTCTTTTTAACCTTAGAGGTATAGGGAGTGTTGAGTCCAGTCTGCTCTGTCTTATGTACATGGAGGGCTCTTTCAAGAGGTATCCAGAGAAATCAATTGAGAGTTCTGTTGTCCAGTAATAGAATTTCTTCTATGTTTGTCAGGTGTGTGATTAATGTACAAATAAACAAAAAAAAAAATAGGAGCTGTTCAATAAAAGTTTCCTCTGTGTCACTTAGCTTTTACCTAATCAATATTTGCATTCTAGTAGGTTTATCACATAGTGAGTCATTATAGAGTTTTTTAAGGAAAATTGGTGCAAACAAGATCTGGATTGCAAATGTAAAATACAAGCAAGATAGAAAGTAGGCCTGTCTTGTATGTCAGAGAGAAGCAAAGTACTTCTGCATGTGACCTCTTCAGTTTGGCTTTTGAATTAATTTTAAAGCTGGCATCCTTGCTCTTTTGAGCCTATTCCTCTGTCAGCAACTTCTGAGCTCTTTGGGAATAATTAGTGTCCTGCCTGAAGGGAACACTATGATGTGAGTTGATGATGCTTTGTTTGGCTTGCTGGCATGTATGTATCTGCTGGCCAGTCAGCACACATGCTGCTTGGAAATAGCTGCAGTGTATGCTCACTCTTTCTGGGCATGGGAAGGAATGGAGGGTATCAAGGGGTAGGGAAAACAATGAAATTGCAAAGAATGGGGACTGTAGAGATTTGGGGGGGGATGACAGACGGGGGGGACAATGACTGGTTTATTGTGGGAAAGAAACACAACAATATAGAACAAAAATCCATCGTAAACAGGATTCATTAATTCTGCTGCTCATGTGCCTACTTGTTTTTCTTGAGTATTACTCATAGTGATAAGATGTCATATTATGATAAAAGAGAATTTTCAAAACAAAAGGATTTTAACTGCAACATGTCATATATATGTCTCTTGTTAACCAGTTGTGTGGAGGCTCTGTGGAAAGGAGTGAGACAGCTGAAAGTGAAGCCAAAGGGGTGACCTTGAGCATATCAAGAGTGATTATGGGGCTCTGAGGATCAAGTTGAAGGGCATGGGAGCTCAGGTGGTATTCTTCCTCAGTATTACAGGTGAAAGGGAAAGGCTCATGTAGGAATGAACACATCCGCAGAGTCACAGAATCACACAGAATGGTTGATGTTGGAAGGGACCTCTGGAGGTCATCTTGTCCAACCCCCTGCCTCAAGCAGGTCCACCTAGAAATGGTTGCCTAGGACCATGTCCAAACATCTTTTGAATATCTCCAAGGATGGAGACTCCTATTCCAGTGCTTGGTCACCCTCACAGTAAAAAGTATTTCCTTATGTTCAGACGGAACGTCCTGTGTGCCACTTTGTGCCCATTGCCTCTTAACCCTCCAGCAGGTTAAGACCTGGTTGTGTGGCTGGGAACACAGGCAGGGCTTTGGCTTTTATGACCACAGAACCGTCTTTGAGGAATTAGCACTGCTGGGGAGAGATGGGATCTATCTGACAAAGAGAGGCAAGAGCATCTTTACCAACAGGCTTCCTAACCTAGTGAGGAGGCCTTTAAACTAGCTTTTGCCCTGTGCCTGATGAGTGCTGTCTGTCCTATCTTCTTATTAAATTCCATTTCTAACTCTTTTTTCCTGGGTGAGGGACTCTCTGTTATGTGTGCATGCGTGTGTGTGTATGGGGGACTGAATGCCAGCAACTGGACTGGGACCATGGGATCTAGGGCCCATGTGCCTGGGTACCAGCAACTGGAGGGACTGGAGTGCATTGAAACCAAGTGCTAGACACTTGTAGTGGGACTAGGAGTCAGAGGCCCGTGCATCCGTGGTGCCAGCAACTGGAGCAAGTGTGGGTGTGCACGTGAGTGTGTGAGTGCTAGCAAAGATCAAGGTGAAATGGCTTGAGCACCAGGTGTGTCTCTAAGGGCAACCTCTCTGAAGGGGGTTGGCTACTGGGGACTAGGAGAATCCCAGCCAGCTGCCAGAGAGACCACAGGGTCTGGGTGTCTCTAGGGGCAAGACCCATATGTGTGTGTGTGTCTAAGGGTGAGACTGGAGGGGGGTGGCTACTGGGGACCAGGGGAGTCCTGGCCAACTGTGTGTATGTGACTGTCTGTACCAGCAAATGGAGTGGGGCTGTGGACTTGAGGGCTCTTATGTCCAGATGCCAGCAACTGAGGGGACTGGGATCTGGGGGCCAGCTACTGTACAGACTGAGCGTCTGAGATCAGCTGCTGGAGGGATCCCCACTGTACATAACACATATATATATTCTCACTAGTGGACCTCCATCCTGCTCAGCCAGAGAGGGGAGCGGGATGAGGTCATTGGTGCTGTCTGTGTTCACGAGTGCTCTGTGTGTCTGTGATCTGTGTGGCTGGCCGTGTATAATGTATATATGTGTATATATATATGTTGTGTATACGTGTACTCTGTGTGCACGTGCCTACATTTTCAGCCTTGCTACTGGTTGGACCCGAGGGCATGGAGCTGCAGCAGCCTTGCCTCTCCATGGGCTGTCAGATCCTGTCTAATCATGGAACAAAGGCACATGGAGGGCAGGGAGGTGATTCGAGACAGCCAGCATGGCTTCACCAAGGGCAAGTCCTGCCTGACCAACCTAGTGGCCTTCTATGATGGAGTGACCACATCAGCAGACAAGGGAAGAGCTACCAATGTCGTCTATCTGGACTTTTGTAAGGCCTTTGACATGGTCCCCCACAACATCCTTCTCTCTAAACTGGAGAGATATGGATTTGACGGGTGGACTGTTGGGTGGATGAGGAATTGGTTGGATGGTCACATCCAGAGGGAAGCGGTCAGCAGCTCAATGTCCAGATGGAGATCGGTGATGAGTGGTGTCCCTCAAGGGTCCTCGTGGTTTACCATGTCCCAGTCCTTGGCCCCTCCCTCTAGGGAAAAAGGGTCCTGGAGCCCTAAGGGCTGTGGCCAGTAAGGAAATTTATTCTTCCTGTTGTTTTTTTTCTCTCACTTCCTCTTTTTTATCTTCCCTGCCATTAAAGACAAAAGCTGCTACACTAACAATTTCATCTATTCCTTTCCCTTGCCATCCTGGAACACATCTGGAAAAATATTTGCGGATGTCAGGAGTGGTTCGGTCGACAAAAAGGGAAATAAGTAGTGATCGATTTTCAGGATTTTCAAGGTTCACCCCTCTGTACATTCTCATTTGTTTAGCTAACCGAGCATAGAAATGGGATGGGTGCTCTGTCAACCCTTGATGATATTCTCTCATTTTACTCCAATTTGTTTTTTTTCATCCTGCTCGCTCCAGGGATTCTAAAAGTCCATCTCTACATTGCCTTAAGATGTTCTTCCCTGATTCTGTATTATGATTCCACCGTGGGTCAACCATCGGCCATGGTGTTCTCCCAGCGGCTTCCTCAGCCTATCTCTGATTATGCTCTTGGATTTGTATGCCTTCATCCAGGGTAAACACTGATTCAAATAATTGTTGGATGTCTGCCCAAGTTGGTTCATATGCTCTGAGGATACCCCGAATGGTCTGGACTACCTTTTCTGGGTCCTCTCTGAGCCTGGGCATCTGTTGTTGCCATAAGACTAAATCATTAGGGCTGAAAGGAATGTGAACAGTACCTTGTGAATGTGAACAGATGTCTGGGAACCTGCCTGGGCCCTACTACAACTTTTTTGAGAGGAGCCTGAATCTCCGGTGCACTAGGAGATTCAGGGTCCTTAGGGTTGGGGGAAAATCAAGGGACTAGTTTGTAAAATATCTTTATCAATATCTTTATTGATGATCTGGATGAGGGAATCGAGTGCTCCCTCAGTAAGTTTGCAGATGACACCAAGTTGGGTGGGAGTGTTGATCTGCTGGAGGGTAGGAGGGCTCTGCAGAGGGATCTGGACAGGCTGGATCTATGGGCAGAGGTCAACTGTATGAGGTTTAATAAGGCCAAGTGCAGGGTCCTGCACTTCGGTCACAACAACCCCATGCAACGCTACAGGCTTGGGGAGGAGTGGCTAGAGAGCAGCCCGGCGGAAAGGGACCTGGGTGTGCTGGTTGACAGCCGGCTGAACATGAGCCGGCAGTGTGCCCAGGGGGCCAAGAAGGCCAACAGCGTCCTGGCCTGTATCAGGAATAGTGTGGCCAGCAGGAGTAGGGAAGTGATTGTGCCCCTGTACTCGGCACTGGTGAGGCCGCACCTTGAATCCTGTGTTCTGTTTTGGGCCCCTCACTACAAGAAGGATGTTGAGGTGCTGGACCGTGTCCAGAGAAGGGCAACGAAGATGGTGAGGGGTCTGGAGCACAATTCTTATGAGGAGTGGCTGACGGAACTGGGGTTGTTTAGTCTGAAGAAGAGGAGGCTGAGAGGAGACCTCATCGCTCTCTACAACTACCTGAAAGGGGGTTGTGGCGACGAGGGTGTTGGCCTCTTCTCCCAAGTAACAAGTGATAGGACGAGAGGAAATGGCCTCAAGTTGCGCCAGGGGAGGTTTAGATTGGATATTAGGAAAAATTTCTTCACTGAGAGGGTGGTCAGGCATTGGAACAGGCTGCCCAGGGAGGTGGTGGAGTCGCCATCTCTGGAAGTGTTCAAAAAACGTGTGGATGTGGCGCTTCAGGACATGGTTTAGGGGACATGGTGGCGCTGGATTAATGGTTGGACTTGATGATCTTGAAGGTCCTTTCCAACCTAGTGATTCTGTGATTCTATGAAAAACTCCCCATTTGCCCAACCATGATGGCTGAGCAGAGGGGGGCATTTCTTTCACCAGTTGTAATTGTTCCAAATATATTAATAATCCATCTGTCCCAGGAATTGATTCTCTAATTGTAGATGTAAAAACTGCTGTCTATTCTCATCCAGACTGCCCATCTTGGGCCACTGCTGGTCTATATTTCCAACAGAGGTCATCTCAGGCCAGTTTAATTGGCATAACTGTACTGCCCTTTTTCTCAAGGGGCCATGAGTTCCGTCTGTTTGTGGTCAATCCTTTAATATTTCTTCTAAGGCTGACCCCTTCACATACTAAATCCTCCTTCCATCATTAATGAATCTCTTTTAATGCCCAAAAAGAATTCTTCCACTCGCTAGCCCCTGTATTCAAGTCCCAAGGTGAACTCACCTTCTTGCCGACAGCAGGATGTTGAATCACAGTGAAGCGTAGCAAATCAGCAGTGTTACCTCTGGGGTGCCAACTGAAAAAGTCAGTTCTTTGACAGCTGAGGAGGGAGGAAAGGACGCTTAGCACAGAATTACCAAGGGAATTTATTCTTTTATTTTAGCTATGTGCATAACGGTGCCCCAGCCTAATGCATGGAGGACCCTGATACAGAGGAAAGCAGGGTTTATATATGTTACAGGGGTGGTCTAATCAGTTACTATTGCTTGCATAATCGGTATGTACTTGTCCCATGCAAGATCAGTACACGCTTGTCCTGTGCAGGTGATGTGGACATATGGTTGGTGGTGTGGACATATGGTCAGCGATGTGTTAATCTTCGTTGCTGTAAACTGATGTCCCGTGCAGGTGGGGGGGAGTTTATATTGGATTCTGGTCAATTGCTGTTCTGGCAGTTGGTTATACACGTGTTTTTTTTTTAAAGGTAATTTTTTTATTGTTTTATTGCCAGTATGGGGTGTCCTCAGCTGGTAAGAGCTGGCTTAGGTTGAGTCTTCAGGTCACATCGACCCTGAGGTAAAAGGTCACAGCCTCAGATAGTGTTCATTCTTCTAAGCAAGTCATACTGCAGTTAGCACCTTGCCTTTCACAATTTCAGGAAAAACTTTTGAATAATTGGTGGACAGGATTGAAAAATTAATATCATGATTTAGTAAGCACAGCCAACGATGCACTGCTTCCATTTGGATCTACATCTCTTTCTGAGGTAACTTTTTCAGCTATGACAACAATTAAAACCAAGTATTGAAAAAAAATGAAGTTGGAACCAGACCTTTGAATCGCTGTATCACAAAGTGATAAACCAAGATTTTAAAAAATAATGAAGACTATTGATAATTTTTTCATTTAATTAATTAATAATTTAGAGCAGAAAGGTGGGTTTGTATCATTAATAGATCAAGTAATTAAAAAAAGTTTATTCATCTTTATTTCATTTTTATTTGTATTTTTTGTATGTTTTACAATGTACATAATATATTCATACAGTAGATAATGTATATAAATTATAAATTAATACATATACATATACATATATTGGGGGGGTGAGCTCAAAAATTTTTTATTGATAGGGGTGCATGATCAAAAAAATTTGGAGAACACTGCTTTAGATAACTGGAGGAAGCTTCATGATTGCAGGCCCTGATGCTTATGGGAGTGTATTGGATTTGCGTGGCAAGGCTTTGGTAGTGAGGGGGCTGCAGGGGTGGCTTCTGTGAGTAGATGTCCCCATGTCTGACAAAGCCAGTGCCAGCCAGCTCCAAGACAGACCTGCTGCTGGACAAAGTTGAGCCAATCAGCGACAGTGGTAGCGCCTCTGTGATAGCATATTTAAGAAGGGGAAAAAAACTGCTGCGCAACAGCAGCCAGAAGAGAGAGGAGTGAGAATATGTGAGAGAAAAAACTCTGCAGACACTAAGGTCAGTGAAGAAGGAGGGGGAGGAGGTGCTCCAGGCACCGGAGCAGAGATCCCCCTGCAGCCCATGGAAGACCATGATGAAGCAGGTTGTTCCCCTGCAGCCCATGGAGATTAACAGTGGAGCAGATATCCACCTGCAGCCTGTGGAGGACACCACGCTGGAGCAGGTGGATGTCCAAAGGAAGCTGTGACCCCATGGGAAGCCTGTGCTGGAGCAGGCTCCTGGCAGGACCTGTGGCCCTGTGGAGAGGAGCCCACGCAGGAGCAGTCTGTTCCTGAAGGACTACACCCTGTGGAAAGGACCCATGTTGGAGCAGTTTGTGAAGAACTGCAGCCTGTGGGAAGGACTCACGTTGGAGAAGTTTGTGGAGGACTGTCTCCCATGGGAGGGACCCTACACTGGAGCAGGGGAAGAGTGCGAGGAGTCCTTCCCCTTGAGGAGGAAGGAGGGGCAGAAGCATGTGATGAACTGACCATAACCCCCATTCCCCATCCCCCTGTGCCGCTCGAGGGGAGGAGGTAGAGAAATTGGGAGTAAATTGAGCCTGGGAAGAAGGGAGCGGTGGGGGAAAGGTGTTTTAAGATTTGGTTTTAGTTCTCATTACCCTACCTTTATTACCCCAAGTTGAGTCTGTTTTGCCCGTGACTGTAATTGCTGAGTGATCTCCCTGTCCTTATCTCAACCCACAAGCTTTTCATTATATTTTCTCTCCTCTGTCCAGTTGAGGAGGGGGAGGGATAAAGTGGCTTGGTGGGCACCTGGTGTCCAGCCAAGGTTAACCCACCACAGGAGGACACCTGATATATGCTGGACACACAATATGGCTGGGTGCAAGCAACTTAGGAGATTGTTGGAGGGTGTTAATGACAATTTCTTGATGTGTGTGATTGATGAGCTGTCTGGGGTAGATGCTCAGCTGGATCTGTTATTTGAAAACAAAGAAGAATTAGTTGATGATGTAAAGGTCAAAAGCCTTGGTTGCAGTGACCACGAGATGGTGGAATTTAAGATCCTGAGAAAAGTGAGCAAAATGAATAGTAGACTTAAACCATGGACTTTGGGCAAGCAGATTTAGGCTTCTTCAGGGATCTGCATTGCAGGATCCCATGGGAGACTGCCCTGAAGTACAAAGGGGCCCAGGAGAACTGGGTGATCTTCAAGGACTATCTCTTGTGCTTCAAAGCAGGACAGTCCATTCCACTCCGTGTAAAATTGAGCAGCCTTGAAAGAAGGACAGCATGGATGAGTGGGGAATTCCTGACTGAGGTCAAGCATAAAATGGGAAGTATGCACAAGGTGGAAATGGGAATGGACTACCTAGTTGGAATATAGAGACATTGCCCAAGTGTGCAGGGAGAGAATTTGGAATGCCAAAGCTCAGCTGGAATTGGAACCAGTGAGGGGTGTGAAGGGCAACAAGAAAGGCTTCTTCAGGTATGTGGGCAACAAGAGGGAAGCTAAGGAAAACGTGGGACCTAGTGACCAAGGACGTGGAAAAGGCTGAGGTACTCATTGCCTTTTTTGTCTCTGTTTTCACTGGTAAACTCTGCCCTCAAGCCTTTCAGGTCCTTGAGCCTAGTGTCAGAGTCTGTGGGAGAGAAGCATTACCTATGGTAGAGGAATATCAAGTTAGGGATCACTTAACCCACTTAGACATGCACAAGCCCATGGGACCAGATGGGATGCATCCAAGGAGCTGGTCAATGTCATTATGAGGCAGATCTATCATCTTTGGAAGGTCATGGCAACTGGGGGATGTTCTGGATGACTGGAGAAAGGCGAATGTCACACCCCTCTTCAAGGACAGCATGAAGGAACTGCAGCTCAGTCAGCCTTACCTCATTTGCCAGGAGGGTTATGGAACAAAACGCAGAATCACAGAATCATATAATAGTTTGGGTTGGAAGAGACCTTTAAGGTCATCTAGTATAACCGCCCTGCAATGAGCAGGGACATCTTCAAGTAGAGCAGGTTACTCAGAGCCCAGTTCAACCTGAACTGGAGTTTTTCCAGGGATGGGGCATCTACCACCTCTCTGGGCAACCTGTTCCACTGTTTCACCACCTCAAAGACATGTCCAGGCACATAAACAACAAGAGAAGGTAATTTGGAACAGCCAGCATGTCTTTAACAAGGGCAAATGGTGTCTGACCAACCCGATGCTAGCTTTCTATGATGGGATGACTGGCTCTGTGGACACAGGAAGAGTGAATGTTGTTTACCTTGACTTAAGGAAGGCCTTTGATACTGTCTCCCTGTTGTGGTTTAGCTCCAGCCAGCAACTAAGCACCACACAGCCGCTCGCTCACTCCCCCCTCCCCCAGTGGGACGGGGGAGAGGATTGGGAAAAAACTCGTGGGTTGAGATAAAAACAGTTTAATAGGACAGAAAGAGAGAAAGAAACAACAATGATAACAACAATAATAATACCAACAAAGGAATGTACAAGAACAAGTGATGCCCAATACAGCAATTGCTTACCACCTGGCGATCGATAGCCCATCCCCGAGCAGCGATTTCCACCCCCCAGCTAACTCCAGTTTATGTACTGGGCATGACGTCGTATGGTAGGGAATATCTCTTTGGCCAGTCTGGGTCAGCTGTCCTGGCTGTGTCCCCTCCCAGCTTCCTGTGCACGCCCTGCCTTCTTGCTGGCAGGCCAGCATGAGAAGCTGGACAGTCCTTTACTTATCAACACAAAACATCAGCACATTATCAACATTTTCTCATCCCAAATCCAAAACATAGCCTCACACTAGCTTCTGTGAAGAAAACCAGCTCTATCCTGGCTGAAACCAGGACAGTATCCACCCCTTATTTCATACCATTTACGTCATGCCCAGGTCCTACACTTTTCAATACACTCCAAATATTCATCATTACTCTTCCTGTCTTTTAATATATATACACAGATACCATTCTCTTAGTCCATGGGCCATCACTTTAAAATGTCTGTGGAGTTCATTTGGTCCATGACTCTGGGCTTCATCCATCATAGCAGTCTCTCAGGGCAGGGGAGATGGTATGGGGTGTTGGATTGTTATCTGGCACGGTCCATGTCCATGATCTGCAGGTCGAAGATGTCAACCTCGAGGAAATTACAGAATCACAGAATCACTAGGTTGGAAAGGACCTTCAAGATCATCAAGTCCAACCATTAATCCAGCGCCACCGTGTCCCCTAAACCATGTCCTGAAGTGCCACATCCACACGTTTTTTGAACACTTCCAGAGATGATGACTCCACCACCTCCCTGGGCAGCCTGTTCCAATGCCTGACCACCCTCTCAGTGAAGAAATTTTTCCTAATATCCAATCTAAACCTCCCCTGGCGCAACTTGACGCCATTTCCTCTTGTCCTATCGCTAGTTACTTGGGAGAAGAGGCCAACACCCTCGTCGCCACAACCCCCTTTCAGGTAGTTGTAGAGAGCGATAAGGTCTCCCCTCAGCCTCCTCTTCTCCAGACTAAACAAGCCCAGTTCCCTCAGCCGCTCCTCATAAGACTTGTTCTCCACACCCCTCACCAGCTTCGTTGCCCTTCTCTGGACACGATCCAGCACCTCAACGTCCTTCTTGTAGTGAGGGGCCCAAAACGGAACACAGGATTCAAGGTGCGGCCTCACCAGTGCCGAGTACAGGGGCACGATCACTTCCCTACTCCTGCTGGCCACACTATTTCTGATACAGGTCAGGACGCTTTTGGCCTTCTTGGCCACCTGGGCACACTGCCGACCCATGTTCAGCCGGCTGTCAACCAGCACCCCCAGGTCCCTTTTTCAGCTTCCAACCCAGTTGTTGGGTGCAAGTTGCTGAAGCCAGTTCCGGTTCCATCACCGCTGCATGTTGCTCGGTTTCAGTGAAGCTCATTCTTCATCAGTCTGGGTGATTCTTACTATAATACCATTGATATGGTAGATAGCAACCATAGTAGTAATGTCATGCTGTATTGTGTAGCAATTAACATAATACAAATCAGATCATTGACTATTTTCACCCAAAATCAAATCTCCTTGAGGTACATGTCAAACTTCCCCATCCTTCCGCATTACCCACCAAGTGCACCCACCAGGTCCCTGGGCAAAGGTAATCCCACGAATGGGTTTGCCTTTGCCTGAGGCAGGAGTAACCCAGACTGTCTTCCCCAGCATTTTTTTTACATGCACCACAGGGATTTTATCCCCTTCTACAGCACGTAAAAGTTTTAACTGGACAGGGCCGGCTCTATTAGTAGATCCCCTAGTGTTGACTAACCAGGTGGCTTTTGCTAAATGTTTATCCCAGTGTTTGAATGTCCCATCACCCATTGCTCTCAGTGTAGTCTTTAACAGTCCGTTGTATCGTTCAATTTTTCCGGAAGCTGGTGCATGATAGGGGATGTGATACACCCACTCAATGCCATGCTCTTTGGCCCAGGTGTCTATGAGGTTGTTTCAGAAATGAGTCCCATTGTCTGACTCAATTCTTTCGGGGGTGCCATGTCGCCATAAGACTTGCTTTTCAAGGCCCAGGATAGTGTTCCGGGCGGTGGCATGGGGCACAGGGTATGTTTCCAGCCATCCAGTGGTTGCTTCCACCATTGTAAGCACATAGCGCTTGCCTTGGCGACTTTGTGGGAGTGTGATATAGTCAATCTGCCAGGCCTCCCCATATTTATATTTCAGCCATCATCCTTCATACCAGAGGGGCTTTAACCGCTTGGCTTGTTTGATCGCAGCACACGTTTCACATTCATGGATAATGTGTGCAATAGCATCCATGGTCAGGTCCACCCCTCGATCCCGAGCCCATCTATATGTTGCATCTCTTCCCTGATGGCCTGAGGTATCATGGGCCCACAGAGCTATAAATAATTCACCCTTATGTTGCCAGTCCAGATCCACCTGAGCCACTTCCATCTTAGCAGCCTGATCCACCTGATGGTTGTTTTGATCTTCTTCAGTGGCCCGACTCTTGGGTACGTGAGCATCTACATGGCGTACTTTTATGACCAGATTCTCTAATCGGGCAGCAATATCTTGCCATAATTCAGCAGCCCAGATGGGCTTGCCTCTGCGTTGCCAGTTGCTCTGCTTCCATTGCTGTAGCCACCCCCATAGAGCATTTGCCACCATCCATGAGTCAGTATAGAGATAGAGTATTGGCCATATTTCTCATTCTAGCAATATTGTCGTAGCCACTGAGGCGAAGGGCTCTGAAGCGAAAGATCGCGCCGGGGGACCCTTCCTGAAGCGGCAAAATCGCGAAGGTGGCAGTGCAGGGAGAGAGGGGCTGCCCCAGCCCCACCCCCCCAGGCCAGCAGAGCAGGCTCCTGAGGAGTCCAGCTCTGACTCAGCGTGGGTGGGGACTAGAGCAGCTGGGGCCAAAGCCCCTCACCTTAAAGAGTAGCCCCAGGCAGCAGGAGCGACCCAGAGCGTGGCGAACAGGGCGGGCAAACAGGACATGGCGCATCAGAAGGACATGTCGCATCAGTTTGCGTAGCAGTTGGTGCAGGCAGGGCATGCAGGGAAGGCGTGCGGGCAGGGTGCAGTCCACCCCCAGGCACTAGAAGCTCTCTGACGAGTGGTCATCGGCCCCCAGAAGAGGCTCAGCCATGGTCTCCACTTGGCTGAAAACCGTGGCCAGAAGGAATGCGGAGACCCAGACAGAGCTCCCACTCAAGCACGTGGCTGTCCAGGTGTCCGGCTGCAAAGAGTGCCTGAGCCTGTCACCTGTGCCAGAGACCAGTGGAGGCAACACCTGCGTGCGATGCGACCAGGTGAATGATCTGCTCAGCCTGGTGGCAGAGCTGAAAGAGGAAATGGAGAGGCTGAGGAGCATCAGGGAGTGTGAGAGGGAGATAGATTGGTGGAGCCACACCCTGGCCATCCCTGAAGCAGGGGCAGCTGGTGGAGGCTCCACAAGCAGCAGGGGATCCCCTGCTCTCTTGCTGCCAGGCAGAAGGAGGGGACCTAAGAGATGAGGGAGAATGGAAACAGGTCCCTGCTTGGGGCGGCAGGCGAATCCCCTCCTGGCCTCCCTCACCGTCCCATCTGCCCTTACACAACAGGTATGGGGCTCTGGAACTTGAGGGACAGGAACATGAGGACCTTCATGAAAGTCCATCCAGGGGGTTGCCTAGGGTGAGTCAGGCAGCCCCACGCATCAAGACGTCCTCTGTTAAGAAAAAAAGGAGGGTAATTGTCATAGACGATTCCCTTCTGAGGGGAACAGGGGGCCCAATATGCTGACCAGACCCAACCCACAGGGAAGTTTGCTGCCTCCCTGGGGCCTGGGTGAGAGATATCACTAGGAAACTCCCTGGTCTGGTTTCGGCCCACTGATTACTGCCGGCTGTTGGTCATACAGGTTGGCAACGATGAGGTTGGGCAAAGAAGCCCAAAGGCAATTAAAAGGGACTTCAGAGGGCTGGGGCGACCGATTGATGGAGCGGGAGCACAGGCAGTGTTTTCGTCAATCCCTTCAGTGACAGGTAGGAACACTGAAAGGAATAGGAAAGCACACCTGGTCAACACATGGCTCAGGGGCTGGCACCGTCATCAGAATTTTGGGTTTTTTGACCATGGGGTGGCTTACAAGGCACTGGGTGTCCTGGCAGCAGATGGAGTGCAACTGTCTCCAAGGGGCAAAAGGATTCTTGCTTATGAGCTGGCAGGCCTCATCGAGAGGGCTTTAAACTAGATTCGAAGGGGGAAGGGGATAAAACCAGGCTCACTAGAGATGAGCTTAGGAGTGGCATGCCGGAGTTGGGGGGGACATCAATATCCCAGCTCAAGTGCATCTATACCAATGCACGCAGCATGGGCACCAAACAGGAGGAGCTGGAAGCCATTGTGCAGCGGGACAGCTATGATGTAGTTGCCATCACAGAAACATGGTGGGATGACTCTCATGACTGGAGTGCTGCAATGGATGGCTATAAGCTCTTCAGAAGGCATAGGCAAGGAAGGACAGGCAGTGGGGTGGCTCTGTATGTTAGGGAGTGTTGTGATTGTATAGAAATCAACGATTGTGAAGACCAAGTTGAGTGCTTGTGGGTAAGGATGAGGGGGAAGGCCAATGAGGCAGATATCCTGCTGGGAGTCTGTTATAGACCACCCAACCAGGATGAAGAGGCAGATGAAACATTCTGTAAGTGACTGGCAGGAGTCTCGCAATCGCTAGCCCTTGTTCTTGTGGGGGACTTCAATCTACTGGACATCTGCTGGAAGTATAACACAGCAGAGACAAAAGAGTCTAGGAGGTACCTGGAGTGTGTGGAGGATAACTTCCTGACACACAGCTGGTAAGTGAGCCTACCAGGGGAGGTGCCTTGCTTGACCTGCTGTTTACAAACAGAGAAGGACTGGTGGGAGGTGTGGTAGTTGGAGGCCGTCTTGGGATTAGCGACCATGGCATGACAGAATTCTCAGTTCTGTGTGAAGTAAGGAGGGTGGTCATCAAAACTGCTACCATGGACTTCCGAGAGGGCAGACTTTGGCCTGTTCAGGACACTGGTTGAGAGAGTCCCTTGGGAGACAGTCCTGAAGGACAAAGGGGTCCAGGAAGGCTGGACATTCTTCAAGAAGGAAACCTTAAAGGCGCAGGAGCAGGCAGTCCCCATGTGTAAGAAAAGCTGGCGGGGAAGACGACTGGCCTGGCTGAACAAGGAGATTTTGCTGGGACTCAGGGAAAAGAGGAGAGTTTATCACCTCTGGAAGGAGGGGAAGGCAACTCGAGTACAAGGATCTCGTTAGGTCAAGCAGGGACAAGATTAGAAAGGCAAAAGCCCAGCTAGAGCTCAATCTGGCCACAGTCGTAAAGGATAACAAAAAATGCTTCTACAAATATATTAACAACAAAAAGAGAGACAAGGAGAATCTCCATCCCCTACTGGATATGGCGGGGAACATTGTCTCCAAGGACGAGGACAAGGCTGAGGTACTTAATGCCTTCTTTGTCTCAGTCTTTAATAGCCAGACCAGGTATCTGCAGGGTATTCAGCCCCCTGAGCTGGAAGATGGGGATGGAGAGCACAATGTACTCCTCATATTCCAGGAGGAAGCAGTCAAGGACATGCTAAACCACCTGGACACCCACAAGTCTATGGGGCCTGATGAGATCCACCCGAGAGTACTGAGAGAGCTGGCAGAAGAGCTTGCAAAGGCACTCCATCATTTATCAGCAGTCCTGGTTAACAGGGGAGGTCCCAGGAGACTGGAGGCTTGGCAATGTGACGCTCATCTACAAGAAAGGCCGGAAGGAGGATCCTGGGAACTACAGGCCTGTCAGCCTGACCTTGGTGCCGGGGAAGATCATGGAGCAGTTCATCTTGAGGGCGCTCACAGGGCATGTGCAGGACAACCAAGGGATCAGGCCTAGCCAGCACAGGCTGATGAAAGGCAGGTCCTGCCTGACCAACCTGATCTCCTTCTATGACCAGGTGACCCGCCTAGTGGATGAGGAAAGACTGTGGATGTTGTCTACCTGGACTTTAGTAAAGCCTTTGACAGCGTCTCCCACAGCATTCTCCTGGAGAAACTGGCGGCTCGTGGCTTAGACAGGTTTACTCTTCGCTGGGTGAGGAACTGTCTGGATGGCCGAGCCCGGAGTCATGGTGACTAGCGTTAAATCCGGCTGGCGTCTGGTCACAAGCGGTGTTCCCCAGGGTTCGGTTCTGGGGCCGGTCTTGTTCAATATCTTTATAGATGATCTGGATGAGGGAATCGAGTACTCCCTCAGTAAGTTTGCAGATGACACCAAGCTGGGTGGGAGCTGGAGGGTAGGAGGGCTCTGCAGAGGGATCTGGACAGGCTGGATCGATGGGCAGAGGTCAACTGTATGAGGTTTAATAAGGCCAAGTGCCGGGTCCTGCACTTCGACCACAACAACCCCATGCAACGCTACAGGCTTGGGGAGGAGTGGCTGGAAAGCAGCCTGGCGGAAAGGGACCTGGGTGTGCTGGTTGACAGCCGGCTGAACATGAGCTGGCAGTGTGCCCAGGTGGCCAAGAAGGCCAACAGCGTCCTGGCCTGTATCAGAAATAGTGTGGCCAGCAGGAGTAGGGAAGTGATCGTGCCCCTGTACTCGGCACTGGTGAGGCCGCACCTTGAATCCTGTGTTCCGTTTTGGGCCCCTCACTACAAGAAGGATGTTGAGGTGCTGGAGCATGTCCAGAGAAGGGCAACGAAGGTGGTGAGGGCTCTGGAGCACAAGTCTTATGAGGAGCGGCTGAGGGAACTGGGGTTGTTCAGTCTGGAGAAGAGGAGGCTGAGGGGAGACCTCATCGCTCTCTACAACTACCTGAAAGGGGGTTGTGGCGATGTGGGTGTTGGTCTCTTCTCCCAATTAACTAGTGATAGGACAAGAGGAAATGGCCTCAAGTTGCGCCAGGGGAGGTTTAGATTGGATATTAGGAAAAATTTCTTCACCAAGAGAGTGGTCAGGCATTGGAACAGGCTGCCCAGGGAGGTGGTGGAGTCGCCATCTCTGGAAGTGTTCAAAAAGTGTGTGGATGAGGCGCTTCGGGACATGGTGGTGTTGAGTTAACGGTTGGACTTGATGATCTCGAAGGTCCTTCCCAACTTTAATGATTCTGTGATTCTGTCATCTAAAGCCAGCTGGATGGCTTTCACCTCTGCAAACTGACTTGATTCACCTTGTCCTTCAGCAGCTTCTGCGACTTGTCGTATAGGGCTCCATCCAGCAGCTTTCCACCTTCGATGTTTGCCTACAATACGACAGGACCCATCAGTAAACTGGGCATATTGCCTTTCGTTCTCTGGCAGTTCATTATATGGTGGAGCCTCTTCAGCACGCGCCACCTCCTCTGCTGGTGATATTCCAAAATCTTTGCCTTCTGACCAGTCCATGATCACTTCCAAGATTCCCGGGCGATTAAGGTTTCCTATTCGAGCCCGCTGTGTAATAAGCGCGACCCACTTACTCCATGTAGCATCAGTTGCATGATGTGTAGAGGGGACCCTCCCTTTGAACATCCAGCCCAGCACCGGCAGTCGGGGTGCCAGGAGGAGCTGTGCTTCAGTACCAATCACTTCTGAGGCAGCTCGAACTCCTTCATATGCTGCCAATATCAGTTTCAGTTGGAGTATAGCAGGATTCAGTTGGAGTATAGCAGG
Source organism: Phaethon aethereus (assembly GCF_964289735.1). Classification (NCBI taxonomy): domain Eukaryota; kingdom Metazoa; phylum Chordata; class Aves; order Phaethontiformes; family Phaethontidae; genus Phaethon; species Phaethon aethereus. Next base: position 20,072,203 of record NC_138581.1, read on the forward strand.
ATTCAGATCCCCTATATCCCTGACTCCAAAACCCTAGGGGTCGACCTCAGGTCTCCCCTGGTGCCTTCTGCCAGAGGCTCCAGGTAAGCCATTCTCCCCGGCTGTGGTGTAGAGCACATTTTTAACATCTTGTCTTTGTCTCAATGACCCCATAGAGCATTGAAAAAAAAAGTCTGCCTGGTTCATTTCTTACATGTGTTTAATAGCACTGTGTTGGAAGACGTGTCTATGCCACTGCTTCTGCTAAAAGACATATAGAATAGAATAGGATTAGTTCCGTTGGAAGTGACCTGCAACAGTCATCTAGTCCAACTGCCTGACCACTTCAGGGCTGAACAAAAGTTAGAGCATATTATTAATGTCATTGTCCAAATGCTTCTTAAACATTGACAGTTATGGGGCGTTGACCACCTCTCTAGGAAGCCTGTTCCAGTGTTTGACCACCCTGTCGGTAAAAAAGTTTTTCCTAATATCAGGTCTGAACCTCCCCTGGTGCAGCTTTGAACCATTCCCATGCGTCCTGTCACTGAACACCAGGGAGAAGAAATCAGCACCTCCCTCTCCACTTCCCCTCCTCAGGAAGCTGTAGGGAGCAATGAGGTCACCCCTCAGCCTCCTTTTCTCCAAACTAGCCAAACCCAGAGTCTTCAGGCACTCTTCATAGGACATGCCTTCTAGCCCCTTCACCAGCTTTGTTGCCCTCCTCTGGATGCATTAACATAATTTTTAAATTGTGCGGCCCAGAACTGCACACAGTACTCAGTGTGAGGCCACACCAACACTAAATACAGTGGGATAACGACCTCTTTTGACCAGCTGGTTATGCTTTGTTTAATGCACCCCGGAATGCAGTTTGCCCTCTTGGCTGCCAGGGCACACTGCTGATTCCTGTTGAGCCTACTGTCAACCAGAACCCCCCGGATCCCTTTCTGCAGGGCTGCTCTCCAGCCGCTCCTCTCCCAATTTATACTTGCATCCGGCATTACTCTGTCCCAGGTGCAGAAAATGACATTTGGTCTTGTTAAATTTCATACCAATCTATCTAGATCCCTCTGCAAGGCCTCTCATCCCTCAAGAGAGTCAACAGCACCTCCCTGTTTGATATCATCAGCAAACGTGCTAAGGGTGCATTCAACTCCTGCACCCAGATCATTGATAAAAATATTGAACGGAACTGGCCTTGAACCCTGAGGAACACCACTGGCGACCGGTTGCCAGCCAGATGTACTACATCTGCCAGCCAGATTCACTACAGCCATTTGAGCCCTGCCACTCATCCAGTTCTTCACCCAGCACACCATGTACGTTCTGGTGTGGTTTAATCTGGCAGGTAGCTAAAACCACCACACAGCCGCTCAGTCACCCTCCCTGCCCCCCACAGCGGGACTGTTGTCTGAAAAGACAGATTTGTTACCCGGTGTGCAGTAAGCCAATTTCACACACAGAGATGAGATATCAGTTTATTACAAAGTTGTGCAAGTTTGGGTGCTAGTTGGCAGAGCCACAAGGCTAGCACACCTAGGGACTTTTCACCGCGTTTCTTATACACATTCTTATCTATAGCCACTACCTTAACTCAGCCCCCCCTTGCACTGATTGGTCAGTTAATTTACATATGATTACACAATCATTTCTACATACTACACATGCTCGGGGGTGGGAGTCTGACCCGGACTGGGGTCTTCTTGACCTATGGGTGTGATTTTTAATATTATAATGAGGATAGTTTGGTTAAGGATACAGCTTAATCATGCTTTTGGCTGACTATTCCAAATATACTGGTTAATTACACAATTCACTCATGCTCCAGGATGTTCCCGTTTTGAAGGACAAATTTGAAGCAAAATCGAGACTAGAAGTTCTTTCACTATTCACTCTCCTCAAGGATGGTCAGCTTGTTCCTAGACAAAGAACATACCTCAGCTATGCCTATATTTGCGTGTATAAAGATTAACTCTTGCTTGCCTGATAACAGAATGGGGGAGAGAATTGGAAAAGAAAAAGGGTAGAACTCGTGGGTTGAGATAAAGACAGTTTAATAGGACAGAGAAAATAAAAGAATAATAATGATGATAATGATAATGATAAAAGAATATACAAAACAAGTGATGCACAGCACAATTGCTCACCACCCGCTGGTCGATGCTCAGTTAGTTCCCAAGCCGTGGCCCCTCCCCAGCCAACTCCCTCAGTTTATATACTGCGCATGATGTCGTATGGTATGGAATATCTCTTTGGCTAGTTTGGGTCAGCTGTCCTGGCTGTGTCCCTTCCCAGCTTCCCATGCACCCCCTGCCTTCTTGCTGGCAGGCCAGAGCACGGAAAGCTGAACAGTCCTTGACTACTTAGCAACAACTAAAAACATCAGTATGTTATCAACATTTTTTCATTCCAAATCCAAAACACAGCACTATACCATCTATCAGGAAGAAAATTAACTCTATCCCAGACGAAACCAGGACACTTCTCATCCCACAGTTGGACAACTTGTCCAGAAGGGTACTGTGAGGGACAGTATCAAAAGCCTCACTAAAATCCAGAAAAACTCCAACCATTGCCTTCCTTTCATCCACTAGGCAGGTGACCTTATCGTAGAAGGATATTAAATTAGTTAAACAGGACTTTCCCTTTGTGAACCCATGTTGACCGTGCCTGATGACTGCATTGTCCTTTAAACGCCTTTCAAAAGCACCCTGTATGATCTTCTCCATAATTTTTCCAGGTACTGAGGTTACACTAACAGTTCTGTAGTTTCCTGGGTCTTCCCTCATGCCCTTCTTGTAAATTGGAATAACACTGGCTAGCTTCCAGTCAGCAGGGACCTCCCCAGACTCCCAAGACCTTTGGTAGATGATCGAGAGGGGTCCTGCCATAACATCCGCTAGCTCCTTCAGTACTCTGGGATGAATCCCTTCAGGCCCCGTGGACTTGTGAACATTCAGCTGATACAGCGGGTAATAATAAAGCAAAAGCTTCCATCATACAGCATTTTAACAGGACTCGGAAACCAAGATGCGGAGATATTTTACAGCATGCAACAACTTTTGTAGCTTCAGTGTGTTATTGCAGTTTATGAAGAGCAATAACTACAGCTTCCACAGAACTATCAAAGCCAGGCCTGTGCACATGAACACTTTAAACTCTGTGAAGGTTTGCAAAACCATGTATGGGGATTGGTTTTAAGTTAAAGAATCTGTGCCTCTGCTCAAATTGTCAGCGTGTATAGAACAAAAGAGACATTTCAGAAAGGTTACAAACAGATGTTCACGGATGAAATTTTCGTAGCAGCTGAAGTTGTGAGAAGGAGACAGATACTCATGTACTGCTTAAATAGACTGTGGTCATGAAGCAATCAAGGGGAAATTTTACCCTGAAACCCTTCAAAAAGTGAATCCTGATGAGGACAGAATCTACAAAATTGAGATTGTCGCTACAAAAGGGAAAGGAAGACAGAAACAGCTGCTCGTGAAGAGGCATGGTTGCCCCAGAAATTTAACAGCTGGATAGAAGTCTCCCAAGTCCAGGATGTCTAGTGACGGGGATAGGAGTGGGGGGAAAAGAAGGATTGCAGACAAGGGTTTTTACATTACACTGCCCAGCAATGTCAGTGCCAGAAATTTCCCACAAAACACCAGCTCAAACTTCACCTCACAGCTGGTGAGACCTCTGGAGGTCTCAGGCGAGTGGGAGGTGGGGCTTGCGGAAATACAGTACCCACACATCTGGAATAACATTGACAAAGATACCATCTTTAAAATAGCGCTGCAGGGCAAGACATGGCAGTATACTTTGCAGAAAGGCTATTATCCAACCATCTCCATGTTGATGGAGATCAATCTTATTATGAACAATCTTATTAACCTCCACAACAAAGCTTCAGCCATTGACTCTCCAGCCATAGGCCTGATTGTTGGGTTTTAACCCCGGCAGGCAGCTAAGCACCACATAGCCACTCACTCACTCCCCCTGCAGTGGGATGGGGTAAGAATTGGAAGGGTAAAAGCGCAAAAACTTGTGAGTTGAAATAAAGAGCATTTAATAAGTAAAAATCCAAGAAAAAAAAATACAAAAAGAAGAACAAACCCAAGAAAAACAAGTGATGCAAAAAATGCAACAATTGCTCACCACCAGCCAATCGATGCCCAGCCAGTCCCCAAGCAATGGCAAACTTCCCCCCCCCCCCCCCGTTTTTATTGCTGAGCACAACATCATATGTTATGGAATATCCCGTTGGTCAGTTTGGGTCAGCTGTCCTGGCTGTGTCCCCTCACAACTTCTTGCACACCCCCAGCCTACTCGCTGACAGGGCAGTGTGTAAAGCAGAAAATGCCTTGATGCTGTATAAGCACTGTTCAGCAATAGCTAAAACATGGGTGTGTTATCAATGCTGTTTTCATCACAAATCCAAAACATAGCACCATACGAGCTACTATGAAAAAAAATTAACTCCATCCCAGCCAGACACAGGACACTGGTCTACCATCCTGTCATAAGGAAAATAAAGCTCAAAATCAATGAAAATCCTTGACAATTTTCCTACAACTGCAGGAGAGCAGCATAAATGTTCCCACTAGAACTGGTAGACAAGTTGACCATGAATCAGCAGCGTGTTCTTGCAGCAAAGACGGCCATCCATATACTAGGCTGTATTAGGCTGCAGAATGAGGGAGGCAACTGCTGCCCTGTATTTGGCACTTGTGAGATCACATCTGCAGTACTGTGTCCAGTTCTGGGCTCTCCAATACAAGAAAGATATTGACATGCTGGATTGAGTCCATGAGAGGCCACCAAGATGATTAGGGGGCTGAGAGAATTGAGCTTGTTCAGCCTTAAGAAGAGAAGGCTAAGGGGAGACCTTATCACTGTCTACAACTACCTGATCAGAGGATACAGAGAAGATGGAGCAACAGTACTGTTGTAGGTGCAGCCTTTGGATGAGAGGCAGTGGACTCAAGTTGCAACAAGGGAAACACTGATTTGATTTTAGGATTGATTTATTTATTACCATGAGTGTGGTCAAACAGTAGAACAGGGACACGGAGAGGCTGTGGGATCTCCATCCTTAGAGATGTTTACACTGTGACTGGACAAGGCTCTGACAACTTGCTTTAAGTTGGCACTGCTTTGAATAAGGGGTTGGACTAGAGACTTCCAGAGGTCCCTTCCAATCTCAGTTATTCTGTGATTCTGTTTATGTGAACATGGATACAAACATAAACAGCAGGTCTTAAAGGCACAGTTGTGTACCTTAAAGACAAAACTCTTGGTTGCATTTTGGACTGCAAGCTGATGAAGAAATCTGAAAAATGTGACCATTGTTTTAACAAAAACTTTTGGTGTTAGGATCAAGATTTTTTTCTTTCATTGAAGAGAACGAAGGGAATTGTCATGTTTGTCTTAATTATGAGTTTCTGGCATCTAGTGGGTTGCATCACAGGCATAGAAATTCCTCTGGCTATGTGCTGTTGATTTTTTTCTTCTCCAGAGACAGTTCATGGTCTCTTTCTCTCAGCTATGCATTATTTCTTAAACTTCCTTTGCAACCTTTAGGGTGACCTGTGCATACTCAAAATGCATTCTTGATTTTGCTGCTTTGTGATCTACAGATAAGTTTAAAAAAACCCAAAAGGCTCAGTGTGTGGTATTTTTAATGACTGTGTAGCTGTCAGGTGTTATTTTGGGTTTTACTTGGACTTGCTAGTGGATTGAGATAGGGATGTATGTGTGCTCATCTACAATATATTTTATAAACTGAACAATTCAGAATAAAAATTAATTCCCATCTCAGTCATATTTCATTTGCAGAATCTCAGTCATCCTGAAAGTCCTGCAGTAGTTCATAGAGATAGGGAAATAACTAGTTAACTAAAGTATTGTTGTCCTTATGCTATTCTCTTCATCTAAGGTTTTTTGCAAGTCTCATGTTTTAACACAGAGTATAAAGTATTTTGAGTGGAGACTCTTCTGTCAATGTGCTATATCTGGGCAGATCTGTAAGTCATAAGTAATGGAACTTTGGAGAAAATTCTTCTTGCACAGCACATTTTCTGGAATGGAATGGAATGGAATGGAATGGAATGGAATGGAATAGAATAGAATAGAATAATTTCAGTTGGAAGGGACCTACAGCGATCATCTAGTCCAACTGCCTGACCAATTGAGGGCTGACCAAAACTTAAAGCATGTTATTAAGGGCATTGTCCAAATGCCTCTTAAACACTGACAGGCATAGGGCATCAACCACCTCTCTAGGCAGCCTGTTCCACTGTTTGACTACCTTCTCTGTAAAGAAATGTTTCCTAATGTCAAGTCTCAGTCAAGTCTCCTAATTTTCAGGATTCTTTTATAACTAAGGACACTTGTTTGAAAACAGACTGTTTCTCAGTAGTTCATCTACTCCTGCTGTCTATTCCTTAAATGAAGTCCATAATTACCTTCCAGCAATGTTAGGGAGAGACGAATCTGATAGCCTAACAGAGGTGAGGCTGCTACAGCTGTATGTCACCAGGTCCACCCAATAGCATCACTGAGAATGTATTCCCAGGAGGCACACACACAAACACTGGTTTAGCCCCAGCTGGCAACTAAGCACCACGCAGCCGCTCGCTCACTCCCCCTCCCACAGTGGGACGGGGGAGAGAATTAGGAAAAACCTCGTGGGTTGAGATAAACACGGTTTAATAGGACAGAAAGAAAGAAGGGAACAATAATGATAATACCAACAAAGGAATGTACAAGAACAAGTGAGGCCCAATACAGCAATTGCTCACCACCCCGTGATCGACAGCCCGTCCCCGAGCAGCGATTTCCGCCCCCCGGCCAACTCCAGTTTATGTACTGGGCATGACGTCGGATGGTAGGGAATATCTCTTTGGCCAGTCTGGGTCAGCTGTCCCGGCTGTGTCCCCTCCCAGCTCCCCGTGCACCCCCAGCCTGCTTGCTGGCAGGCCAGCACAAGAAGCTGGACTGTCCTTGACTGCTCAGCAACAACCCAAAACATCAGCACATTATCAACAGTTCCTCATCCCAAATCCAAAACACAGTCTCACACTGGCTTCTGTGAAGAAAACCAGCTCTATCCTGGCTGAAACCAGGACAATACAACATGTATATACATATATATATACACACACATTGCTAACCACACAGCTCAACACAGACAGAAACACTCAGTACTCACACAAACAGCACCAACGACTTCATCCTGTTCACCTCTCTGGCTAATCAGGACGAAGGTCCATTAGTGGGAAATGTATATATACATATGTACAGTGTGGATCCTTACAGGAGCTGGGCTCACTCAGTCCACCCAGTAGCTGGTCCCTGGATCCCAGTCTCCCCAGTTGCTGGCACCTGGACATAAGATCCCCCTAGGCTGCAGCCCCACTCCAGTTGCTAGTGCAGACCTCCTCACTTAAAGACACATGTACACAAAGCTCTCCAGCAGTTGCCCAGGACTCCCCTGATCCCTCTGGTAGCCAACTCCCTCTGTGGACTTGCTCTT
>NC_138581.1:20079906-20237166 GCF_964289735.1 Phaethon aethereus
GCTTCCTTCAGGGTTTGGAGGTCAGCCTGGAGCTGTGGGGGAGCCATGGGGGCAAGTCCCTGTCCAGCCTGAGCGCCAGACTCCGTGGCACTCAGCTCAGGGCTCAACAAGGCCTGAGCTAACTGTCAAGGAACAGCAAGAGGAGGACTGCTCCATGAGGGAAGGTGAGCTGAGAACCAAGGTGTGACTGATCAATGAACCCTTACAGTGGAAGAAGGCTCAGAGAAGATAGGCAAGGGTGATGTGCTCATGAAGCTCAGAAAATAATGTAGGAAGTGACCACACCTATCGTAAAGGAAGCTGAACTTGACACAAAAAGGGGACTGTTTTAGATGAATAGCTGTATCAGTTGAGTGGGTCAACTGGTTATGTAAATGGCCTTCCCTAAAATAATCGCTAGAGAGTGTTATCTTCCTAAGCCAGACAGACCAACATGGGGGAAGTGAATATGTGGCTCAGCCCAACATAGAACATAAAAACTGGACAACCAGCAAGGTGAACTTTGAAGAGAGCAACAGGCTTGAGCTGGCTTCAACCCATGTATTCCTTCCTGGCAACTGGGGATGCTCAGTGTCGTGATGGTGAGCATATAGATATTGGTAACGGGAATCATGTTTGTATTGTGATCCAACTATATGTTGCAATTGCTATAGTGCGTGTTTTGATTTCAGTATGTTGCTGTATCACTCGATGAGCAGAGCAGGGGTGGTGATAGCAGCAGGTTCCATCAGCAGTCCAACAATCATCAGACACAGGTGAGGTAACAAGTCAGGTCTGAGGTCAATCTGGGAAGTCCAATCAACGTGTCAGGAACGACAAGGGATAGGACTGGAGACAAGTATACCAACAACATAGCTCAGGCAAGGACATGTAGTCTGGGCCTGAGCTTAAATGGAGCTCCTGGGCCAGTGAGCAGAGGGTATGTGAGTGGGAGTCCCAGGTAAGGTTGGTCAGGGCAATGAAGGCCTGTTATTGCACTCAGCGCTTTGACAGTTATCTGTCACGTCCAGCAATTCCTCATGTCATGGCCAGTAGTTTTCCACGTCTTGTTCAGTTGGATTAACCTCAGGCCAGGGACTAGTCGGTGGTGTAGTCATTTGCCTGCAGCCCTAACACTGAGCTAGCCATCTTGGAGAGAAATGGGCTGCTCCACATGGTGAGCCATCTAATCTACCTTAGATAATCATCCTGTGTCATGCATCACCCTCTGGGGGTGCTATTGACTTGAAAAAGGAGCTTGGGGTGACTAGATATCCCACATTTTATTGTGTAAATATGACAGGTTATTCCTACCCTGTACACCCACTGAATTTCAACGGGTCTCCAACTGTAATGTGGAGATAACGAACCATAGGATATTGACATGCTCACTCTTTCCATGCACAGCACCAAGCACAACAAAACAGAAGAACCAACCAAGCACATTTTCATCAGAAAAGCTTTTTTCCCATCTTGATACAAAGTCAATTATTTTTCCACAGAGGAAATTTTTCAGACTGCTAAGCGTATTTTTGATGACTATATAAATCGAGTAGAATTATGATAGAACAAGTCAGAATTAAAAAGAAAATCCTTGAAAATGCTCAAAGCTTTTGAGTTCCATGGGTCTTGAAATGGAAGGGATTTTTGTTTTATAAATAAAAGTGATTACAAAATTAATTAAAAAAATTGCTTTTTACATTTTTCCCCTCTTCCAGTCTCCCTTTTTCCCTTTCCCCATTTATTCCACTGATTGCTTGAAAACATAACAACAGCCATACTGGGTCAGGCCTAAGGTCCACCTAGTATCCTTTCACTGACAGTGACCAGAAGTGGATGTTGAAAGAAGGGGGTAAGAACAGAGCAAGCGTATATGACACTTTCTCAAAGGCGCTCTCAGCCTCTGACCATTTGTGAGATCTGGGTTTATTTTCCATTCTTCTTTTGTCACTCAGTGATGGTTCCAAAACTGAGGAAGACTTTTAAGAGTGCCACACTGGAAAAAGGAAAAAATATCACTTGAGAAACTTTTGTTGTCGTCTCCCCCCTCTCCCTGAAAAAAGAAAAAAGCAAAAGAGAGGGGAGAAAAAAAGAAACCTCCCCAAAGACTGCCTGTTCTGTTGTGTTTCGTGGCAACCTGGATGCCAGCAGTGGGATATGAGGGGAAAGAAGAAAACATGGAATGTTTTTTTAAAGGGGTTGTCTTTACCTCTAACATTTTGACCAATTCTAATAAAACTAAGAGGATAAAAAGGCCTTTGCAGCAGTCAGGGTAGGAGGTTTGTTGGGGTAAATGACAGACAACATGGTGGCCTTTTTCACCGTAGTAAAAGCGTACCCCTTCCCTGCATCTGTGTTCTTACTTTTGGGATGAGGGGTGTGGCTGGATGGCACCTACTTCCATGGGCTCATCCTCTGCCAGGGTGTCACGGGTGACACAGAGTAAACAACCACCATAGTGGGGTTTATTTAAGAACCAAGAAGATTAGAGCTTTTACCCTACTTGGTTATCTCGCACACTCACTCATTCGCTCGCTTCCTCTCCCCAGTGTTGCATTCACTAGGTCGGGTCTTAACTTCCCTTCCCATCAGGGAGATTGCTGCTGGTCCAGGAAGATTGAGCAGAAAGTTGGATCAATTCCTGCTGTGCCACTACTCGCAGTTACCGGTCTCAGGCATTACTAGCCAAGGTCCCATGGCATTTAGGGACTGGAGCATCTCACATCTGAGGAAAGGCTGAGAGAGCTGGGACTGTTCATCCTAGAGAAGAGAAAGCTTGGGAGGATCTCATCAATGTATACAAATATCAGAAGGGAGGGTGCAAAGAAGACAGCGCCAGGCTCTTTTCAGTGGTGTCCAGCGACAGGAAAAGAGGCAATGGGCACAAAGTGAAACACAGGCAGTTCCATCTGAACATCAGGAAACACTTCTTTACTGTGAGGATGACTGAGCACTGGGACAGGTTGCCCAGAGAGGTTGTGGAGCTTCCCTCCTTGGAGAAAATGCAAAAGCCATCTGGACATAGTCCTGGGCAACTGGCTCTCGGTGGCCCTGCTTGAGCAGGGAGGTTGGACCAGAGGACCTCCAGAGGTCCCTTCCAACCTCAACCATTCTGTGATCCCCCCAGCATTTGTCTCCACACATCACCCTGATCTCCAGGATCTTTCCCCACTTCCAGGATTTTCACTGACCTTCACCCCCATGCCCCTCCCTCCCCCTCGAGACCACTTCTTCTTTTCGAGAACCCTTCTTTTTGGCCCCAGCTTGTCTTTCCTGAACCCCAAGGCCCTGTTCTTCCCAATCTAAATAGTCTATGTGCAGAAGCAGAATGTGTGATCAGCCTCTTAATCGGTGGTTCTGTCTCGTGTGTCTTTTTATTAATTGGAGGATGCAGGATATGCCAAATTTGTTTAGTCCATGTGTTATCAAAGTTCCCGACCAGCCTATACCAGTTGCAGCTAGCAAGTAGCAGGCTTCCACTTGAGAGGTCAAAAGTTCAAGTTCAGACATTCACCCACACATATACCCAATTATCTGTCGCCTGTTAGCATTCACAACTTAAGCTATGACAGGGTGATAAGGGAGGTAGAGAAAAGCATAGCTGAGCTCCCCCAAGGATCTGGGCATCCTGTCTCTGGCACGCCATCTGGCACCTCTCCAGGGTGATAGCCAGGTCTGAGAGTTGCCCCAGACTCTGGGGTGGGTCCACGCTGGCCATCTGTCGTGGTTTAGCCCCAGCTGGCAACTAAGCACCACGCAGCTGCTCACTCCCTCCCCCATGGTGGGACAGGGGAGAGAATCGGAAGAGTAAAAGTGAGGAAATTCATGGTTTGAGATAAAGACAGTTTAATAGGTAAAGCAAAAGCTGCACATGCAAGCAAAGCAAAACAAGGAATTCATTCACTGCTTCCCATCGGCAGGCAGGTGTTCAGCCATCTCGAGGAAAGCAGGGCTCCATCAACCCAAATCATGGCTTACAACAATTTAAAGGTATTTCCATTACAATCTCCACCTCTGGGCCCTTTGGACTCGACCATAGGGTTTAACATTGCAATGAACTCCTCCCCTTGCCCCTGCTCCAGCTTGGATTTATCCACAGACTGCAGTCCCTTCCATGAGCAACAGTCTCTCCAGGGGTATATCTGCTGCAGCATAGACTTATCTATAGTCACAGTCACTTTGAGGTACACCTGTTCCAAAGTGGCCTCCTCCTCCATGGGCCACAATGCCTCCAGAGATATATCTGCTCCAGCATGGCCTCATCCACAACCACAGTCCCTTCAGAAGTAAAACTGCTCCAGCGTGGCCTTACCCATAGTTCCAGTCCCTCCAGGAATGTACCTGCACTGTCAAGGGCTTCTCCATGGCCACACACTTTGAGGTGCTCCAGCATGACCTTATGCACAGCCACTGATGATTCAAGGTGTACCTGCTGCAACATGGATTTATCAACAGCCACAGACGCTTCGAGATGTACCTTCTCCAGCATGGACTTATCCTTGTGCCACAATCCCATCAGAGGTATACCTGCTGTGGCACAGACATAACCAGGCCACAGATGCTTTGAGATATACCTGCTCTGGCATGGGCTTATCCACGGCCACAGATGCTCCGGGGTGTCCTGCTCCCGCGTGGACTCATCCACAGGTCACAGTCCCTTCGACTCGAGTTCACACTGGAGTTCCAGCCTGTCCGGTACAGCAGCATAGAAACAGCAGCGATGCTCTGGCCATGTGCCAGCCCAGGTGCAAGGCCATTGCTGTTATCAAAATCTTCCCAGGCACAGCAGAGTAAGAAGATAAGCAGTACAGCAGTATGGCAAGTAGCAAAAGCAAAAAGCAGCCACTAACGAGCACTAGACTCTAATATACAGTAAGGAAAGCAAACCCATGGCAAGCACAGGAGACTGCCAATTAATAGCTAAACAGCAATAACAGCTATAAATTCTATCTATCTATCTAGCACATTCCAATCAAATCTGTCATTATCTCAAATCCTTCGTGCACCACGTTGGGCGCTAAAAAGGACTGTCGTGGTTTAGCCCCAGCTGGCAACTAAGCACCACGCAGCTGCTCGCTCCCTCCCCCACGGTGGGACGGGGGAGAGAATCGGAAAAGTGAGGAAATTCATGGTTTGAGATAAAGACAGTTTAATAGGTAAAGCAAAAGCTGCACGCGCAGGCAAAGCAAAGCAAAGCAAGGAATTCATTCACTGCTTCGAAACCACCGAGGCGAAGGGCTCCGGAGCAGAGGATCGCGCCGGGGGACCCTTTCTAAAGCGGCAAGACCGCGAAGGCGACAGCGCAGGGAGAGAGGATGCCCCAGCCCCACCCCCCCGAGCCGGCAGAGCGGGCTCCTGACGAGCGGCAGCTCTGACGCAGCGCGGGCGGGGACTGGAGCGGCGGCGGCCAAAGCCCCTCACGTACAAGAGCAGCCCCAGGGAGCGCGAGCGACCCGGAGCGCGGCGAACAGGGCGGGCAAACAGGACGTGGCGCGGCAGTTTGCGCGGCAGTTGGTTCAGGTAGGGCGAGCAGGGAAGGTGTCTCGCCGAGGAGACCAGCTCCAGTGCAGGTAAGTCCGCACTGGGGAAGGGAAAATCGGCAAAAAGGGCCGACAGAGTGTCACCGAAATTGGGAATAAACTTCTTGGCACCAATGTAGCATTAAGAAGCAGGCATTCTTTATTGCAGCGCTGGATGCACGGGGGATCGCTCCACCTAACATGCATACCCTGGTACAGAGCTTACTCATTATAAACCTTACAAACATAAATATTCATACAATTTCCAGGAAATCTCCACCTTACTACATTAACATAATTACTGACCTTGCAAAACTACATTACACATGCATGGGGGTCTCGGGTGGTCATCGGTGGTCGTTTGGGGAGTTAGCCCCTCGCTCCTTTTGTGGCCTTGAGTCAGCTAAGGAGAACCTGTCGTCTTGGTTCCCGTCCCAGTCTTTGTGAAACTTGAGATTTCTGATGCAAGAGGTCTTATGATATTTTAAGACAATCCTTATTGGTTTAGGTCCTTCAACCGGTGAGTCTTGTGACATTTCCCCCCCTTTGAGACTTTCTTTGAGAGTCTCACTCAAATTCCTGCATCAAAAAGCAAGTTGATATACATTGATCGTCTGGTCATAATCCAAAGTCTAACATATACTATAAGAGTTACAGTAAAACACAATATGATGAGTATTAACAATATTACTACAGGATGTAGCACTTCATTCAAAATTCTGGTAGTAGTTGGTGACCATCCAAAAAGTATCCCACCACTTGTGTTCTCCATCCTTTTTTACTCGTTCTAATACTTGGCGTATTTCTTCCGCATCATGATGGACAGTCACTAAAGTTTTTTGTCTGTTTTCCTGGACCCTTTTTAATAGTTGTTTCAAATCTTCATGTCGTAAGAGTTCTTTTACTAGGGTGAGATTCATTGTAATTAGACCGTAATAATTGATAGGTTGTAAGAGGAGTAGAATAATTAAAATCACATCCTTTGATGTCGATAAAATGACAAACGCAAATGTCAGAATGATTACTTGTATCTATAATTATACTGTCCACAAACTGTGGGCCCCGGTCCGAAGACATTCGTATTGGAACTCCAAACCTCAGTACTATTTCTTTCAGTAGGATTTTAGTTACCTCTCTAGCTTTGTTGGTGCGACAGGGAAATGCCTCTGGCCATCCTGAAAAGGTATCCACCAATACTAAGAGATATCGATAACCATTCTGTTTTGGTAACTCAGAAAAATCAATCTTCCAATAATCTCCAGGGGAGTATCCCAGACTATTAAGTCCCTAGGGGTGGTCGTTTCCTATTTATGGGATTATTCTTTAAACATATTGGGCACTTTGCTATTATAGATTTTACTATTTCTGTCATCCCTACACATATAATCGAATTTTTAAGGCTAGAAATCATAGCCTCACTTCCCCAATGGGTTTCTCTATGTTTCCTTTCTACCATTTCATTCATTATTTGTGGTGGAACAATAACTTGTCGTGTAGGAGTTATTAGCCAACGCTTTTCATTTTTGGTTGCTTTCAATAGTCTTGCTAATTGATAATCTCTCTTACTATAATTAGGCTTCAAGATCGGGAGGTTCACCTGTTTTACTGGTACCAATGCAAGGATGCCTTGTTTAGCTACCTCTTTAGAAGTTTTGTCAGCCAATCGGTTGCCCATATTTACCATGGTTTGTCCAAATTGATGTGCTTTACAGTGCATTATTGCCACTTCCTTGGGCTTCTGAATATCCTGTAAAAGTTGCAGAATTTCTTCCTTGTGTTTGATAGGCGATCCTTGAGCAGACAACAGTCCTCGTTCTCTCCAAATAGCTCCATGAGCATGGACTACCCCAAAGGCATATTTTGAATCAGTCCATATATTTACCTTCCTTCCATCCTGTACAAAGCTACTACCATCTGTAAATAGTTCCAAATCGGGGTTCATTAATGGTTCATCTCTTAGATCCTGTCTGCTCGAGTACACCTGTTCGATGGTTTGCAGGCAGTCATGATGTAATGGTTCAGAGTCCCTTACTCCTGAACTCGGAAACATCACTGGGTTGCTTGCTGTGATGGTTTTAAGTTCCACATCATCCTGTTCCAGCAAGATAACTTGATATTTGAGCATACGACTTGGAGACAGCCAATGTCCCCCCTTTTGCTCTAAAACAGAAATCACCATACGTGGAACATACACCATAATTCTTTGTCCTATTGTTAATTTCCTGGCTTCTTGGATTAAAAGAACAGTTGCAGCTACAGCATGCAAACATCCTGGCCATCCTTTACTCACATTGTCCAGTTGTCTGGAGAAATATCCCACAGCTCTTCTCCAGGTTCCCAGTCTCTGAGTCAGCACACCCAGAGCAAGATGTTGTCGTTCATGTACAAATAGCTCAAAAGGTTTCGACAAATCAGGCAGTCCCAATGCAGGTGCTGACATCAAAGCCTTTTTCAAGTCCTTAAAAGCTACTTGGCATTCAGGGGTCCATAGTAGGTGGTCCTCCTTTGACCCCTTCAAAGTTTCATAGAGGGGTTTTACCAATAGTCCATAGGTGAGAATCCACAATCTACACCGTCCGACCATACCCAAAACCGCCCTCAGCTCTCGTACAGTTCTTGGTTCTGAAGTTTGGCAGATTGCTTCTTTCCTGTCGGTTCCCAGTCTCCATTGTCCTTGTGAAATCTCAAAACCTAAGTAGATCACAGTCTCTTTTCCTACCTGAACTTTGCTCCTTGATACGCGATATCCTCCTTGTCCTAAGAAATTCAACAGGCTTATAGTCATCCGTAAACACTCTCCCCGAGTCTCTGCAGCCAACAAAATGTCATCTACATATTGCAGTATCGTTCCCTCTGGGTTTTCCTTTTTCCATAATTCCAGCTCCTTTGCCAACTGGTTGCCAAATATTGTAGGGCTATTTTTGAACCCTTGAGGTAGTACCATCCAGGTAAGTTGTGTTTTGCCTCCAGTAGTGGGGCTTTCCCATTCAAAGGCGAATATCGCCTAACTGTCTTTGTCTAGAGGTATGCAAAAGAAAGCATCCTTGAGATCTAGTACAGTAAACCATTCATGCTTTTCCTTTAAGGATGTCAGTGTGAAATATGTTCATCTGATTCGTGTGATGAAGTGTAACCTTCTGTACTTTTATGGATTTCTCCTGCACCATAAAAAGGGGTATTTTACAGGAGAACCTTAAACTACTTTTCTGGTATATCAGCTCAAACCAGTTTGACCACTGACCTCATAGTATTATGTAAAGAGAAACTTGTAAAGTGCATGCATAAAGTTTGGGGTCATCCTGGGGGCACGCTGAGGAAGATTCAAGAAGACTCTAGAAGGAGAAGAGGACATATGCTGAAGAAGACATGCCTATTCATGAATATGTATTAGCAAACAGGATCACGCTGAGGAAGCTTCGAGAAGACTCTAGAAGGAGAAGAGGGCATGTGCCAAAGAAGACACGCCTATTCATGAATATGTATTAGCAGACAGGATATAAACCAAGAACAGGAACTGTACCGCGTGCGTCTTGGTGGAGCGGAGACTCCTGGCGCACCCAGCGCTGTTTGCTTGCCTCTATTCGCTTAATAAATTGTAAACTTAAACTGGAATCCTGTTTGGGACTAAATAATTTATCTCAATTGGGGGTTCGTCCAGGATGGTCTTGGTTCCTGAATTCTGACTTGATCTAGGAGGGGCGCCCCACCATTTGGTGGCTCCTGATCGGGTCGGGTCGGGACTAACGCCATCCTGAACCTGAATAGGGGCAAGCAAAGAATTGGATTTATTTATGAGCTCCCTTGCCGGCTGCAACAGTTTATTTTGCCCGTAATTCTGCGCGCGAAGATCCGAACGAAGACGACGGAGTTGTAAGTATTTAAGGTGTATACCGTTCGGTTGGGTGGGATTCGGTTGCCTGTGTGTGTAAGAGCGTGACTGAGACGGAACCTAGTTCCGAAGCGATTGTGGAGGTCTTCTAACCGCGGTTCCAATCTCCCGCGAGGGACTTGGCCGGTGAAGGACCGAAGCGATTCCTATGGGATTCGTGGGTGGGTGATAGGTCCTAAACCCCCGGCAAGACACTCTTACTGGTAGCCAAGGGCTGTAGGAATTGCCACAGTAAAAATTCCTAGATGGGTCAGACGAAATCGAGAACCCAGGACCAGAAGAAAGGGAGCGAATTACTAGAAATACCTCCGGAGAGTCCACTAGGAATAATGATTAAAAATTGGAATGATAGGGGCCCCAGAAAAGGAAAAAGTAAATTAAAATTAGTTCAATATTGTATGGTAGAATGGCCAAAAGAACCTTTGAGACCACATGTCTTTTGGCCTGGTTTTGGATCTTTTGAAGACTGGGTCTGCCGGGCTTTAAATATATATGTTAATTCGAAGGAACCTTTTAGTCAAGCGGAAAGCGATTATGCCTCACTATTTACATTAAAAACAGATAAAAAGTTTGAGGAAGAGGAGAAAAGTGAAAAGGAAAAAGAAAAAGATGATAAATGGGAGCCACTGGATAACCTACCGCCTCCATATCCTAATAATCCATCTTCAGCAGCGGCTCCTCCTCCGGTGGCCGTAGTACCTCTACCTGTACCACCGTTGCCCCTATCTCCACCACCAACAGCACCGGAATTAGATCGACCTCTGGCTGCATGTACGAGAAGTAGGACTGCTGTATCTGAGGGAGCTTCTCTATATCCCTTACGAGAAGTACCCCTCGGAGGCAATCAGGGAGGCATCGGGTTTGTGGCAGTCCCATTAAATAATCATACAGGGAATAAGGGAAGAGGTTCCCCGAGGCCGAATACAGTGGCTGGGACCGCACTCCTTAGAAAAATAAAAAGCAAAAGCAAAAATTTTTGTAGCAGCAGTAAGAGAAAGTCAGAAAAATAAGACTCCGTCTGGAGAGAAAAGCAAAAAAAAGAATAGAGCAGACACCCCGGGGACAGCCTTATTAATTGGTCCCCATAAAGAGGATACAGGGGCCGAAAAATTAACCATTCAAATATTTCCAAAAGGAATAGAAAAAGGGAAGAGCTATATGTCAGTAGTAGGGGCAAAAGGAGAGCCTTTTAAAGTAAATATCTTGCTTAATGATTTACTTCGGCTCCCTGAAGCAGAATACAATTTATTAGGAAGGGATTTGATTTTGAAGTTAAACTTGAGCATTCAGAGTCAAGGGGACAAATTGCCCAATTAGAATCAAGCAATACCCTGTACCTATGGAGGGTTGAAAAGGATTAAAACCTATAGTTGCCCAAACATACTTGGTATAGTGTAATAGATTTGAAGGATGCTTTTTGGGCCTGTCCTCTGGATGAGGGATCCAAAGATTATTTTGCCTTTGAGTGGGAGGACGAAAACAACAATTAAGATGGACTGTGTTACCACAAGGGTTTACGGAGTCACCAAATCTATTTGGACAAACTTTAGAGAAAATCTTACAAGATTTCACAATACCCAAGGAGGTAAAATTATTGCAATATGTGAACAATTTATTAGTAGCAGGAGAAACTGAAGCGGGGACCCGAAAAGCCACCATTCTAGGGGAAAAGGGATTAAAGGTGTCCCGATCAAAGCTACAGTTTGTAGAACAAGAAATAAAATACTTAGGACATTGGTTGAGTAAGGGAAGGAAGAAGTTAGATCCTGATAGGGTATCTGGGATTCTATCCTTAAGACCCCCACAAACTAAAAAGGAAATTAGGCAAATATTAGGATATTGTAGACCATGGCTTGAAAATTACATCAAGCCAGACAGCATATGGAGTTCTTACTCAAGACTGCGCAGGAATCAAAAAACCCGTGGGGTATTGTTCTAAGTTACTTGATCCAGTAAGCAGAGGATGGCCTGCTTGTCTCCAAGCTTTGGTTGCTACAGCATTATTAATAGAAGAAGTTAGGAAGATTACCTTTAGTGCTGCTTTAAAGGTGTATACCCCACACAATGTCAGAAATGTTTTACAACAAAAAGCGGAAAAATGGTTAACGGACAGCCGAATCCTAAAGTATGAAGCAATACTAATAGACTCCCCTGACTTAGAACTGAGGGTGACTTCTGCTCAGAGTCCAGCACAATTTTTGTTTGGAGAACCATCAGAGGTATTACAACATAACTGTTTAGAGGTAATTGAGACCCAGACAAAGGTGAGACCAGATTTAAGAGATGCTGAGTTGGAAAATGGAGAAGCGCTGTTTATAGATGGCTCCTCCAGAGTGGTAGAAGGGAAGAGAAAATCGGGATATGCAATAATTAATAAGGCTGAGTCCATCATGGTCAGCTCAGGCTTGTGAGCTGTATGCCCTATGTAGGGCCCTGGAATTATTAAAAGGACGCGTATGGGGTGGTCCACACTTTTGGAAAAATTTGGGAAGAAAGAGGTTTGATTAATACTCAAGGGAGGAATGTAATACATCAAGAATTAATAGTAAAGATTTTAAAGGCGTTAAGAGAACCAAAGGAGATAGCAGTGGTACATGTGAGGGAACACCAAAAGAGATTAGATTACCGAACTAGAGGAAATAACTTAGCAGATAAAGAGGCCCAGGAAGCAGCCTTGAGGACTAAAGTTGCCAAAATTAATGTCATACAAACAAAGGAGGACACTAGCAAAGAAGGACGAGAGGAAAGAGAGAAGAAGTTTACCCCAGAAGAACAAACAAAATTGGAGAAAATAGGAGCTAAATTAGAACAAGGAAAATGGACACTGCCCGATGGGGAAGAAATGTTGCCAAAAGCCTACACTAGACAAATATTGGAACGTTTGCATGCGCAAACACATTGGGGTCAAAAATATTTATTGGTAATAGTAGATCATTTAACACAGTGGGTAGAAGCTTACCCTGTAGCACGAGCTACGGCACAGATGGTGGTAAAAATTTTATTGGAACATTTGATACCTAGATATGGGATAATCCAGTACATTGATTCTGACCAGGGCACACATTTTACTTCTAAAATAATAAAACTATTATGTCAATCATTAGGTATTCAGTGGGAATACCACACTCCGTGGCACCCACAAAGCTCGGGGAAGGTAGAAAGAATGAATAAATTAATGATTGAGACACAAATGCCCTGGATGAAATATTTACCATTGGACAGTGAGACTGGATTATCGCCATATGAAATGTTATATGGCATGCCTTATTTTCAAGGAATGCCTCTGGGGAACGATGTAATTGAGGATCATAGTACCATTGGAAAAAGATTAAAAGAATTAAGAGAGATTGGGATGGTGGCCCAACCACCACCTTTAGGATTTGCAATTACAGAAACAGCTGTGAGAACTGCTGAAAAAGGATGGACACATGTGTCACGAGTGAAAGGTCCAGTGAAGGAGTAGAAAGTCTAAATTGCTGTGGGAATTTTATTGTGGCTACTCCTGTAGAATTGGTGAACAGGGAGACTAATAACAGGGATCAGTTTTGCAAATATACTAGTGTATGGGAGGATCAGCAAAGCCTTTGTGTAGAAGGTTGTGTTTATTTGTAAGAGCGAAATGTTCTCAGTATCTCTCCAAGAAGAGGACAAGAACATAGTTTAAATAATATAGACTTCAGGTGCATCCACTGTGGAACATCCACCCCCTTAGAAGAATTAATTTGGGTACTAAGAAAGCACCCCCTTAAAGGAAGGAAGAGGGCAAGACCGGAGGGGAACTGGTGTTGCGGCTTAAAAAGGGTCTGTCAAGGGCTGCAACCCCTTCAGGCTGTGACCGCTGATCACTATGGCCCTGACCGGACCTCTTCTAGCTCTGCTTGGGGTGAGTTCCTTGACTCTGACTACGGCAAGTAACTGTAGTCAATGTGTAGTAACCACTAGAAGGGGATGGATAAGTTAAGTAACATCCAGCTGGGGTTTACCCCAGAAGTGTGTAGGAACTAACTTAGAGGCAAAAACTGAAAAACTGAGGACCTTTTCTAATTGTACAGCCTGTACCTGTAAACTTAGAAAAGTGGAAACAGGAAAAAGTAACCAAATGGGACTTATGATATAAAGAACAAAAGATCATGAAATAGAAACAGGAGTGAAACATGAAATTCCCACAGTTGCTAAAAATCGATTTGTAAATCTTGCTGAAAACATTGCTAAGTCATTGAATATAACTAATTGTTATGTTTGTTGTGGAACAAATCAAGGTGAACGATGGCCGTGGGAAGCTATGGAGAGCAATATAAGTAATCCCCAAGTTTGGAAAAACAATGGGAAAGGGTAATTGGAAACAACAATGGATACTAGTAAGACCTAGTTTTTTCCTGTTACCCATAAATCGGGGAGAGCGACTAGGAGTCTAGGTGTATAACGAATGGCCTCCTGAGAGACAAACTTTGAATGGAGTCAGTCTAGGAGGATTTTGGGGAGATTTTATGGGTGGTGATTGGCTTACTAAAATCGGGATAGTTGTATTGGGGATATGTGGGGGATTGTTACTAGATTAATCCACTCGGTTATACAAGGAATGCAGATATCTGCAGTACTCGATTGGAAATGAAAACACAAATCAATACTATAAAGAAGAAGATGGGGGATTGTGAAATATGTTCATCTGATTCGTGTGATGAAGTGTAACCTTCTGTACTTTTATGGATTTCTCCTGCACCATAAAAAGGGGTATTTTACAGGAGAAACTTAAACTACTTTTCTGGTATATCAGCTCAAACCAGTTTGACCACTGACCGCATAGTATTGTGTAAAGAGAAACTTGTAAAGTGCATGCATAAAGTTTGGGGTCATCCTGGGGGCACGCTGAGGAAGATTCGAGAAGACTCTAGAAGGAGAAGAGGGCATGCGCGGAAGAAGACACGCCTATTCATGAATATGTATTAGCAGACACACCTATTCATGAATATGTATTAGCAGACAGGATATAAACCAAGAACAGGAACTGTACCGCATGCGTCTTGGTGGAGCGGAGACTCCCGGCGCACCCAGCGCTGTTTGCTTGCCTCTATTCGCTTAATAAATTGTAAACTTAAACTGGAATCCTGTTTGGGACTAAATAATTTATCACATCAGTAAGGTATATTGGTTAGCTACTACTGGGTGAATATCTTGAACAATCTGATTTACAGCTCTTAAATCTTGAACTAATCTATATTCCTTGCTATTTTGCTTTTTTACGGGTAATATAGGGGTATTATATTCTGATTCACACTCTATCAACAATCCATAATTCAAAAATTTCGTTATTAATTCTTCCAACCCTTTTCTAGCTTCCCACTTAATAGGATACTGTTTCTGTCTTACCGGTTTACTTCCAGACTTTAAAACAATTTTAACTGGTTTTGCCAATTTGGACCGACCTGGGATTCCACTAGCCCATACCAAGGGTGTTACTGCATCTTCTACCCCTGCAGGAATTTCCTTCTCCGGTCTTTGTGTGTCCTGTAACATAAAAATTCTCGCTTCCACAGCTTTTCATTCAGGTATTAGTAGTTGCACCTGTCCATCCTTAAAGGTTATCTGTGCATCTAATTTGCTCAATAGATCCCATCAAGGGTATCGGGCACTTGGGCATATATAAAAACTGGTGAGTCATCCATTGTTTTCCTAACTTAAATTTTAAGGGCTGCAGAAAGGGCCGATTTTCTCACTTCCCTGTAGCACCAACAATGCTTACAGTTTCATGGCTAAAATTTCCTTTACAACTATTAAGTACAGAATGGTTTGGAGGGCTGGGTCCAGGTTCCCAGCCTGAGGGCATTCCCTTTTCCAGCGACCCCTTTCTTTGCAGATTGCGCACTGATCTTCTGCAAGTCGAGGTTGCACAAAGGGAGGTGATTTTCCTCTTCCCCCTACTTCTTCCCATCCCTCAATAACCCCTTCCTCTATAGGCTCCTCTAGGAGCCCCTGTTAAAGCAGCAATTAATCTCCCCTCTCTTAGGTTTCCCCTTTGAACCTGTCGTGTCTCTTTTTCCTTCTCGCTATTATTAAAAACCGTCCACGCTACCTCTAACATCTTTCCCAAATCTCTTGAATCTGCTCCCTCTAATTTCTGAAGTTTCTTTCTTATATCTGGGGCCGATTGTCCCATAAAAATAGAAGCTAATTGAACAGCTTCCTCTGTTTTTTCAGGATCTAAATTAGTGTATTTTCTAGCAGTAATTTTTAACCGCTCCATAAAGGCGGATGGGGATTCATTTGGTTCTTGTTTAACCTCATATAATTTGGTCCAATTAATCGCTTTTGGCATAGCGTGCCTTATGCCAAATAGTATCCATCTCTGATATCTTGTTAAAAGCCCCCGGGGTCCCAGCTGGCTGGGATCCCACCCTGGGTCTGTGGCAGGAAAATTCTGATCTATCGTTCCCTGCAAATCCCTATTAGCTTGTGCCCCTTCTACCGGTTTCCGAGCGGTATTTAAAACCATTTTCTTTTCAGTACCATCTAGCAATGTGTCTAATATTACTTGTAAAACAATCCAGTCAGGATCTTGAGTCCTGATTATTGTTTCAAACATCTTTAGCCACTCTTTCTGGATCTTCCCGATAAGTCCCTGCTGTCTCTTTCCAGGTTCTCAAATCAGTTATCGAAAAACGTACTTTAACGGTCACTGTCCCATTATTCCCTACTCCCTGCCGAAGGGGAGCCTGAATAACTCCTCTTGTTTCCTCCTGCCTTCCTCTCGTTCTGCCTGCAATAGGACTAAATCCTTCTGCCCCACTAAATCGCCTTCCCTGTGTCGCGGCCCGAAAGGAGTCGTTCAGGACGACCTCCTTCCCCGTGAGACCAACGACCAAGTTCGTGATCCCCCTGGACTGAATTAAGGTGAAACGACACCAACCAACCAATTTAACAATTTAATAATACAAAATGCAAGGCATGAGGTTACATAAATGACTCAATGGCAACTACTCTAACTAAATAATTCAACTAAACAAACAAGTCCCCTACAGCACATCTTTTACACTTCGTCAAATAGAGGAGAGAGAAAAAGAGAGAGAGAGAGAAAGACAGCAAAGAAGATATCACCACCCGTGGATCCAGTGGCGTCCCGTTGGTCCTCTTGATGCTCCTTGGTGGTGAGGGTCCCCCCTTTTTGCTTCTGATGGTGTCCTTTTTATACAGTCCAAGTCCCACAATCTCCGTCTGCATGCATATACAACAGGCTGCATGCATATGCAACAGGCTGATTCAATCAGGAAACGGCACCTCATCTCGGTCTTTTCTGGGGTCCACTCCGTATCGAGGCATGTTCAAGCCGTTGTACCAAAAAAAAAAAAAAAAAAAAAAAGTGTAGGTTCCTCGGAACCGTGAAATGTTTAAGACAGAAACCGCATATTGGTCCGCCACACCACCCCGTGGCTTAAACATTGATCGAAAGCCTCGTCCACGGGTGTGATATGAAGTTAAGTTCAGAAGGGAGAGAAAAAGGAAAAAGAAAAGGTAGAAGTGACAATGCATGTACACGGTAACTACAACTATTTTTAACTGGTTCACAACATCTCCTTATAACTATAATATATCTAAATCTAACAGATCCTACATAACAGAAACATGTCCATGCCGAGTTTGAGAACTTGTTTATGGCTCAGGGGGATTAGAAGCAGGAGGTGATTATCCACAATGATAATCACAAGGTAAACACACATATATCAAAAGAACAATTACAGCAATAGTTAACAAAATTAACGCCACAAAATAAAGTGTGACGATTAGGTATATTTCGGCCATTTCGTCCTCTCCTCTTGCGATTCTTCCGGTAATACAGTTCATGGATGATGTCTTTGTCGTGACGGGAGAGTACCTTTTTTGCGTTGGTCTCGGGTTTTCAGCAATACGAAGCTGGTCGTTGTTGTCGGTTGGGGTCCTCGTGGTCAGTACAGAGGCTGATGGCCATGCTACCCTGGCGCATTGGAGGTGGGGTATTACTTAACATTGATATTACGCAGAAATCATAGAATAATTTCTGTTGGAAAAGACCCTTAGGATCATCGAGTCCAACTGTAAACCTAACACTGCCAAGTCCACCATTAAACCATGTCCCTAAGTGCCATATAAATATAACTAAAGTCTCCTGTTTCATCAAAGTACCGCAGAGGTTGGCCCACAGCTAGAGGCAATGCAGTCTACCTGCAGCTCCCTTGATATCCTTGCCACTGTAAACAGTAACAAACCAAGTTGTATTACACTGTCATATCTCAAAAAAAAAAGCTTTCAGCTGCATACAAACTCAGAAAGTAACTCACCATGATATGTTAGACTACTTCTACCCCAAACTTCTTCCATAAATGGGTTTCCAGTCATGAGTAGAAACCATGTTCCCTATTCCAAACAGTATTCAAGGCACAGCAAATACATGGTGCAAGGAACAGTGCTTAAGGGCTGTTTCTTAGCACAGCAGCACCATGGTACAGATACCATATGAGTCTGTCAAGGAAGAGATTCAAACATTGAAATGAATTGGCTAAGCAGAACCCAGAGAATTAAGAATTAAAAAAGGTAGGAAATTCTTCAAACAGTCTGAGTCAAACCACCCTTTGAAGGACCTACGCAGATCCATGGCTCAGCAGAAGCAGCTTTCCAGAAGAGGACAATGAAGACTGGACTACGAACATAAAGTGTACTTCAGGTCAGCCTCTTAACATGAGGCTGTCTGTCAAAAGTGTTCTTTGAAAAGATTTCACTGTATGTCTGCAGACAAGAGAGGTGACAGATGTTAAATTTTACAATGGATATTTTGCAGCACGCCAGTGATATATCTGATAAAATGACTGTTCAGAAGCTCTTGGGAAGAAGCATAGACTGCAATTTTGCATAATTGTGATTATCAGTCACTTATGGGATCTCTCACTGCGCATTCTTCTCAAAAACAGCATGTAAGCAATTCTCACCGTTTTATACGGGGAGGCAGCAGCCAAGCTGAAATCCATCAAAGATGAATTCACTCTGCTTTTGCAGAGTGAGTTCCTTCATACAAAGCAGTTGGTGTAGGGGTAGCTGCAAGGCAAGGAGAAATCAGCAGAGCCACTAATAACGCACTATTCAAGAGACTTCTGAGAAACTGCAAGCTAAAACAACTAGAGTATTTTAAACAGAATTTCCCTATTCACAAACTCAATCTTCTTTTCGCCCGGGCCCCGGTCTCCCCCGGCTTATGCAGGGCAACCTTCCCTGCAAGTCTGATGACCAACTAAAGCCTATGATGGCCTAAACTTGAAAGCCTGAGAAATCTTAGTCGTATGGCATAAGCATATGTCATCTCAAATAATCAGGCTGGCTTGCAATAACTGAACAGATAATTACTTCTCCCACAAGTGAACCAGCTCATGACTAGAAACCATCTAAAACCATTCAGTGCCTAAGGCACAGCAAATACACAGTAAAGAGGCAAGGCTCAAAGATAACTTTCCTGAGTATTAAGAACTGAATCTGCAACTCTTAACTAATATACCCGTGAGTAATTAGCATCTAATTACCACTTCTCCCTTCAGCCTCTTGCAGTACAGTCATAGTCTTTTATTTGTACTGCAACTTACATGGCAAGTTGCTACTGAAGAGTACAAGGCAATACAGTACTTTATGTGCCAAAACAAGACGCAGCAAGAAAAACGGATTTCCACGCCTCCAGCCCAGAGCGCATGTGTAGTTTGTGTCTGGGTACTCTCGTCACGGATTTTTCCCACCTTCCGGTTTTGTTGTTTCAATTCCAATACAAATTATCAATAATATTTGCTATATTCACATCCCCTCACCCTGTGAGTCCATCTGATCTTAAATTGCTATTTCAGAATTAGGGACATCGATTAAGTTTTCCTCAGCTTCCTGCAAGGGTGTATAATTAGTTAGCTGGACCATTCGTATGTTAACAGCTTTCATTATAGTTGATTTTTTACAAGATATTGCTACACCTATAATAATTACAATTACAATAAACATCATTGCAGATTGTATCAAACTTTGGACCCAACCAGTGACACCAAATCCAAACCAACTAAATACCTTTGAAAGCCAGCTAACACTCATTGATTCTTGGAGCTCATGGGTGTCCTTCGCTACTTGTCGCATCTTCTCTAGTTGGACATTAAGATCCAGTGTAACGTTAGGGATATGAATACAACAATCAGTATCCAAAAGATTCAAATAACCACAAAGACCATTTTGATATACCAACATTAAGTCTAGTGCCATGCGGTTTTGAAGAGCCATTTTTGATGTAGCTTGCAATTGTTGATTAAGCAGCTGTACACTAGTTTCAGTAGTATTAGCTAGTTTTTCTACTTGATAAGCTAACCTACTTAACCATAATCGCGTCGGCACGGTAGCACTCCCAAATCCCCAGAATCCTTCCATTCCCCAGGCTATGCGGGCGGCGGCCCCTGGGTCTTGCCACCCCTCTACCTCTCTGTCTAGTGTCACTTTTGCCCGCTTCATGCAGGTTATCCAGTGGGGTCGAATAGGGGTTCGCTTCCACATGGGACATAATGTCGGGAGACCCAAAGTACATTGGAGTTCAGGTAGTCCTGCCCATAAAGAAGTGTACATATTACCATCGCTACAGGCCCAAATCAAACCAGCCGGAGCATCACCAGAGGCAACATGACAGTCATTGCGAGGTGCAAAATCTGCACCCACTGATTTATATGATACACTATGATTTCGACATAAACAGCCCATTTTTAAGGTAATATAAACTGGCCAATAATATTTAACCCAATCGTATTGTTTCCAGTTAGAACAATTTATTACATTTTGACAGGACCACAACGCTGACTTGTTTGATACTGAGCCAAAAGAAAATCCTGGTTTGAATGGTGTAAAACCCTGTCCGTCTGATCCAAACCAGACACAACCCTTATTGGGATTTTTCTTCTTTTTCCTTTTTCTTGGGACAATCTTGTCCTCTATTCCATTGTATACACCACGTTGTATTTATGGGTTGATTATATTGTAGGACGTTAGTTGCTCTTCCCCAGGGTCACAAATCAGATGTTCCCCATATGGTCTGATTGCAGGTAAAAGTTACGTTCAAGCCTTTTTCATAATATGTACAGGTTGTGCTATCAATGGTAGAAAAATTAAATGGCTGATTAATTTGTACAGAAACTCGCCTTCTGTCTGGGGAATAAGGGTTCACCATTTCAATGATACCCCAGGTATTCCACAGTCGTAACAAACTTCCTGCTATGTCCGTAGGGAGAATACCCATCAGAAGGGGATCTTCTACAGATTTAGGCAAAGGTAAACAAGCAGTAATACTAGATTCATTGAGGGAGGGCACTTGCAAGCCCCTTTATCAAGTTTAAAACTAAGTTATCCTCTAAACCATGGGTGGCTTGGACTGATAAAGTTCGCTTGTTTTTACCTTGGGCATGTTCCTGATTCCGGCAATAGATTTGCCATAAGACATATAAACATATTAAACCAAGGCATATCTTTCTAACACATGTTAAAAATGTCATTTTTAGCTGTTGTGTTTTCAACAATAAAGCTAATTATGATCATAACACATAATTACAAGTACTATAAAAATAACTATCATAACTACAAAAGATAGTATCCCTTGAGGACACTCCAGCTCAACATGAGATAAATCTTCTTCCCCAGTGTTCTTCTCCTTTCTTCTCTTGATCTCAGGATTCCACCTGCAAGAGATCGGATAAAGCAACTCGGCTCGATTTCGAACCGGTTAAAAAGATGGGATGATCCATCTAGTATGGATTCGATGATCTTTCCCATAGGCATCTGTGGCTACCCATGCATACAGATTTTTTTTGAGCTTTCAGTACTAGAGGTACTTGTCCCACAGTGGGTAGATTCACTAAAACTGGTTGTCCTGGATAATACACTGAATTCCTCGGGTTCTTATTCTCCTTAGTCCCAGGTAAGAGGGATGGGGGATTAGGGTAAAAAGCTGTGAGTCTGGGGCAACCGTTTACTCCCCAGCGTCCATTGACTTTAGTTACTGCATCAGATACTCGTCGTGCCCATCCAGGGTCATGTGGTCTCAGGGTTTGTTTAAGGACAATTAGTACGTTCTACAATACCATTCGCCTGAGGGTAATATGGGGTATGAAAAATCCACTGTATCCCTTCATCTCGTGCCCACTCTTGGACCACCCCGGCAGTAAAGTGACTACTGCTGTCTGATTGGATAACTCTGGGTTTAGGAAAACAGCTAAACCATGATTTCACACTGCTCACTGTATACTCTCCTGTTGCTCGTGGGACAGCTTCAGCTTGAGTTAGTCCAGAAATTACCTCAACTCCTACCAATACGTACCTCTTTCCTTCTGAGAGACGAAAAGGACTGATGTAGTCTACTTGCCAAGTGTCCCACAGTCCCTTATTGTCCCTTAAGTGTAGGGGTTGATCCTTGAGAGGGTCAGGCTCCCCTAATCGTGTACGGCATAGGCCGCATGCTGAGGTGACAGCGTTACATAGCTCCCTGGTCACAGACCATCCCCTGCTAATTGCCTCTTTATAAAGGTCTTTACTTCCAGAATGGCCTCGTTTAACATGTAACCGTTCTAACAGATGTTCCCATTTTTCCCCTTCCGCTTCCACTGCTAATGTGGCTAAGCGGGTTAGCGAATCTACTTGATTGTTCAAAAGGTGGGAAGGGTGGTCTCCTTTTTGGTGTGCAGCTACCCATCCTACTAGAAGAGATTTCTGTTTAGCAATGCTTAGAATGTCTTCCCATTTTTCTCGCTGCCACACCGGTATCCGGTTAACTTCCCATTGGTTTTGTTCCCAAAATGGGAGCCATTCAGTACATCCCTTGAATGTGAATATGAATATGAATCGGTATAAATAAACACTGGTTCTTTGTTTTCTGCTTCTCGTTTTATCACACTCCAAACTGCTGTCAACTCTCCCACCTGAGCACTTCCCTCCCCTTCTGTCACTATCCGGTTCCCTGAATCAACGTGCAGTGCTACTGCTCGGTACTTCCATACCTTTCCCTCTCTTTTAGAGGATGCATCAGTAAACCATACATTCTTTAGCTGGGAATCAAAGGGAGGAGCAGGTTTTATAACTGAAGGAGGAGGCTCCTGATCTGGATGATCAGAAGTTGGATCCTGTATTTGAAGCATCTTAGGTAACCCTTCCTCCACCTGGTGCGTATGACAGTAGTGGTCTAACTGTGCATACCATTTCCTTACTGTTTCTCGCTGTGCAACTCCAACAGGAGGTGGGGTTCCAGCTAGTATTGCTTTCAAAACCTTAAAGGGTCCTCTTAAAATAATTGACTGTTGTCGTATGATTTTTTCAGCTTCTTGCAAGGCAAGGTTAACTACAAAAAGGCCTTTCTCCCAAGTTGAGTATCGCTTCTCTGCATCTTTAAAACTGCGTGAATAAAATCCTATGGGGCAAGTCGGACCGTCAGGTCCACGTTGCCACATATGTATGGATAATCCATGGATTGCAAAACCCCATTCGATATGGAATGGATCTATTGGGTGTATTGGCCCTAAAGCCTGATGCACTCCAGCCTCAAAGATTAACAATTTTAAGGCTTCCTCATGAGCTGGGGTCCAGTCCCAGGCAGCTTTTTTGCGTGTTAAATCATACAAGGGACGTGCTACGATGGAAAAATCTGGAATGTGCTTTCTCCAAAATACCAGCAGACCTAGGGCATGTTGTAACTCCTTCTTGTTTTCAGGCATTTTTACTTGTTCAAGGGTAGTTAAAGTCTCTGGGGGAATACATATTGTTCCTCCCCTCCACCAAATGCCTAAGAATTTTACTTCAGAAGAGGGAAGCTGTACCTTTTCTGTTGGGATTTGGAGTCCTAAATTTTCCAAATGATCAACTATTTCAGATTGGGTTTGTCCTACTGCAGTGGCATCAGAGCCGCCAATCAGTATATCATCAATATACTGATATACTTTAACTCCTTCTCTGGGAGTAATTTGAGTAAGTTCCTGTGCCAGCGCACAGTGAGCGATGGTCGGTGAGTGACAGTATCCCTGGGGAAGACGTGTAAAGGTGAATTGCACGCCCTCCCATGTAAAAGCAAAGCGATCTCTATCTGCTTCTTGCAGGGGAACCATAAAAAACATGTCCTTCACATCAATGGTTGCTAAAATTTGGTGAGCTTGCTCCTGTATAGTTGCAATTAGTTCAGCTATATTAGGTACAGCAGCAGTCAAGGGACATGTATTGGCATTCAGGCACAGATAATCAATTGTCAATCGCCACTTCCCGTTTGGTTTGTGGACTGGCCACACAGGGGAGTTATAAGGTGAGTGAGTGGGGACAATTATCCCTTGCTCCCGTAATCCACCTATTACAGGGGTAATTCCCTCCCTTGCTCCTAATGGCAGGGCGTAGGGTTTGACATTGACTATCTTTGAAAAAGGGAGTGTGGGTGCTGATTGAAGCAGTCTCATTGAGGCTGTGGGGAGTCCGAACACCCACTCTTTTCCTACTGAATCTACCCAGGCGCGACCTTTAAGTAAATCGAGCCCCATAATGTTTGTTGGTAAATCTCCCAATATCTTTGTGGTCTCAACAGGAGATTCATCTCCCGGCAGCCAACATTTAACTCGAGCTGTTTGCTGTGGTTTAGAGTTGCCAAAAACATCAGTAACCCAGATCGGTTTCTTATCTGCGACTACGCCAGTGTTATCAGCGACATCTGTCCGGAGAGCTGACATTTGGGCTCCAGTGTCTACTAGGAAGGTAACTGGAGTTTTAAGGGGTCCCAAAGGGAAAGTCACCAACAAGTCTCCTTTGCTGTTTTCTGTGAGCCTCCTTAAGTGTGCCCACCGGCCGTCCTCCGGCTCACTTAAAAAGGACGGCGCGGGCGGTTTCCCGACTCCGAGGTTTTTAAATCAATCAAATCCGTCTCACGGGGTGCAGATGGGGTTACTGTTCCGGGTTCTTGGGATAAGGAAGAAGGATTTTGGGGGATTGAGGGGGATGGGATTCCCTTTATTCTGTCCCAGGTTTTCACCAAACTTTCCAGGTTGGGAGTGGGTAACCTGTCCATTACTTCTCTGGGAATGCCCTTTGAAATGCCCTCTGCCCATAATAACTGTCTTACTGTCTGGTACCCGTACCCATTTCTCAGAATGTAGGGGTCGTGATGGTTTAAATTTCCTCCCACTTTCTTCTACTCTCCTTATCTCTGCCTTGTGCTTTGTTTCCCCCTGGCCAGTGAATCCCATGCGTCTTCCGTAATTAATTAGCTCTTGCGCCACTTCCCCCCAGGTCATTTCGGGGGAGTCTCCCCTTCGCCTCGGTCGGGGAGTTCGCAACCGGTCTTGTAGCTGAACAGCATACAGCTTTAAAGCATCGGGAAGTCCCCTGATTAGGGGATGAAACCTCTCCGGGTCTGCCACACGCTGCATGGGGGAGGGCTGTCGTGGAAGCAACAACCGGTCATGCATTAATTGGAGGCAGGCAGCTTTCTGCACGCTTTCCAAAATGTGACTTGCTGTAGGTGTTTTGATAGAAAAAGGGTCCCCTCTCTCCATTGGGTCTAATCCTCCTGCCCAATAAGCCACCCTCTGGGTCAAGGACCAGGGTTCTCGGTGATCATTAGTAGTTAAGAAAACCCCAGGTCCCCAATATCCTCTAGCCTCATCTTCGCTCAACAGAATGCGATCTCCTCCAGTAAGGGAGACTCTCCACATGTACTCGGTTTCAGTTTCTCGTGGGCCCCGAGAGTATTTTTCCTGTATTTTGGCCAAGTCCGTAGGGGAAAAGGGGATGGTACGTGTGGTATGTTGCTGGACACCCCCCTGACCAGTATCAATGATTTCAGTTTTGATCAAGGGTCTCATCACCACTTCCTCATCTCTAGGATAAAAGACATTCCTACTTTCCCCTAGTTCTTTAACTGGATATATAGCTTTCAGGTCAGATGTCGGTTTTTCTCCTAATTTCGCCAAACTCGAAAATCCCGGTTCACTCTCCAGATCTGAGCCTGTTTCTCTCCTATCGCCAAACACCTGCCCATTTTCTTGCAATTCAGTCCGTAAGATTCTCTCTCGGTCTAGTGAATCTGCCAAAATTACGTGAAGCTGCTGAGTAGTGCTACGCTCAGCAGTGAGCTGGCTTTGCAAGTTTCTTATCTGTTCTTGCAAGGACTTAATTGTCTCTTTATCTGCTTGCTTTTCCTCTTGGGCAGCAATTAGTGCTGCCCCCAACACGGCACAGACTGTTGCCTTTCCTTTCCCCAGTCCCAGTTTTCGTTCCTTTGCCAAAAGAGTGATTCGATCAACCACTGCCTGCGAGTCATGCCAATTCTTTTGAGCCCAAGCCATGCCAGGAAGAGAGGGTAGGGCTTTATAGCCCTTCAGTTTCTCAAGCAGGGGATTCTCCCCCATTGTCGGATCCTCAAATCGATCCCAACAACAACTGTCACACAATGCAAAAGGAGTACTCCAAAGTATTCAGCCTACTGTGGGTTCACGTACCCAGTGTGGATCTTTACAAGAAGATCCTCTGTTCTCTCTCTCTCCTGTCAGGCACTTCCCAAGGAAGGGGCCACGCTAAGGGCCCTGGTCCCTCCTGGTTGGTTCAGTTTCGCACGGGGATCCTGTCCGTGACACCAATTTAGATGTTGCGGCCCGAAAGGAGTCGTTCAGGACGACCTCCTTCCCCGTGAGACCAACGACCAAGTTCGTGATCCCCCTGGACTGAATTAAGGTGAAACGACACCAACCAACCAATTTAACAATTTAATAATACAAAATGCAAGGCATGAGGTTACATAAATGACTCAGTGGCAACTACTCTAACTAAATAATTCAACTAAACAAACAAGTCCCCTACAGTACATCTTTTACACTTCGTCAAAGAGAGGAGAGAGAAAAAGAAAGAGAGAGAGAGAGAAAGACAGCAAAGAAGATATCACCACCCGTGGATCCAGCGGCGTCCCGTTGGTCCTCTTGATGCTCCTTGGTGGTGGGGGTCCCCCCTTTTTGCTTCTGATGGTGTCCTTTTTATACAGTCCGAGTCCCACAATCTCCGTCTGCATGCATATGCAACAGGCTGATTCAATCAGGAAATGGCACCTCTGCAGGCCTTGGTGTCTCCTCCCGGTCATTGCGCAGGCTGATTCAATCAGGGAACGGCACCTCATCTCGGTCTTTTCTGGGGTCCACTCCGTATCAAGGCATGTTCAAGCCGTTGTACCAAAAAAAAAAAAAAAAAAAAAAAAAGGTGTGGGTTCCTCGGAACCGTGAAATGTTTAAGACAGAAACCGCATATTGGTCTGCCACACCTTGTTCATAGCTACTTTCCCCTGATCCTCCCGCACTGCCACCAGCCTCATTGGCTTGCCTACGACCACTTTCTCTTACCTGCTCACATTACTAGCATCATCCTCATCATCGGGACTCTCTCCCAGTCTCTGCCAGGGAGCAACCATTAGTTCTGAATCTTCTCCTTCCTCCCATCCGCATTTCAAACACCTCTTTCCAATACTACAAGCAGAACAACACCTTTTCAAATTCCTGCCCCCCCTTTGCCTTTCCAGGGCTAAAACCATAGAGTCCTGCGGAGTAAGTCCGCAATCCTTTTGCCACTCTGGATGATTTCTTAACGTAAAGAATAAGTCTACATATGGTACTTCATCCCACTTCATCCCAATCTCTTCTACAAAACAGCATTAATGGTAACAGGGTGTTATATTTTAAAGTTCCGTTCTTTGGCCATTTTTGTTGATCATCCAAAGTGTACAATGGCCACCAGTTGTTACAACATTCCACAAGTTGCCTCCGCGTAAGGGGATCACCCCCAATCTCCTTCCAGTGTTTCAAAATACATCCTAAGGGGGATTTCTTCAGAATTTCCCCCTTCCACCGAGGGTTTATTACCCATTATAAAATAGCACAAGAACACAAAAACAATGACTTAACACAAGACAACAGGACGTTGGGGACTTGAACCCCTATACCACTTTTAGTGGGACTCTAACCCACTTTTTCCAAACGCGGGTGTCCTTCAGATTTTTGTCTGATAGGAGCGAATCCTTCCTTCCCTTAGGTACCTTTATAGCCCAACCCTGCGAGGCTTTTGCCGCCGTGCCTTACGGGCAGGCAACCTTTAATTGTTCCGTATAGAAAAGAATGCCTTTACCTTCCCAGGGACCTTGCTCAGAGCTCTTCGGTCCGGGGATCGGAGGTTCTCCCCGAGAATCCCTCGGTGCCAGCTGGAGGTCCTGCGATCCCACAGATCCGTTGAGATTCAGAAGCAGTGTCCCATCTGGGTCGTCAAAACTGTCACCGAAATCAGGAATAAACTTCTTAGCACCAATGTAGCATTAAGAAGCAAGCATTCTTTATTGCAGCACTGGATGCACGGGGGATCGCTCCACCTAACATGCATACCCTGGTACAGAGCTTACTCGTTATAAACCTTACAAACATAAATATTCATACAATTTCCAGGAAATCTCTGCCTTACTACATTAACATAATTACTGACGTTGCAAAACTACACTACGCATGCGCGGGGGTCTCGGGTGGTCATCGGTGGTTGTTTGGGGAGTTAGCCCCTCACTCCTTTTGTCCTGTCTTCTTGGCTCCCATCCCAGTCTTTGTGAAACTTGAGATTTCTGATGCAAGAGGTCTTATGATATTTTAAGACAATCCTTATTGGTTTAGGTCCTTCAACCGGTGAGTCTTGTGACAGGAGAGCTCTTTTTGGGGCTTTTTGAAGCCGGGAAAGCAGCACGCCTGTGCTGGGGGCCAGCAGCTTGTGGGCGGGCTGCTGACGTAGCGCGGGCGGAGCCAGCACCACCGGCGGCAGATCCAAACGAGGCGTAAACGTGCCTAACGGTCACTCGCCGGGACCACCCCCCCACCCCCCCCCCCCCCATAAAAGAAGCCCCGAGGGAGCACACCGAGCAAACAAGTAGTGAGGGAGCATATCCGGGGTGTCACCTAAGGCATTGCAGTTTGCGCAGCAGGACGCACGGGCAGGGCGCTAAGAGTTCTGCTAGTGCAAGAGGTAAGTTCAGTAAGTTCTCAGTCGGCACGCGGGAGTGGAGCAGGGCACGCGGGAGAGCTCAGCCACAGCCAGGCAGAAGGCAGTGACCTCTACGCTTGCCAGAATGGATGTGGGAACCCAGACAGAACCACGGAAACATGCAGCTGTCCAGGTCGCAGATTGCAGGGAGTGCCAGAGTCTTGCACTGGTAACAAGTGGCAGTGATAAGAACTGCTGCGTCCGCTGTGAACAAGTGGATGACCTGCTCAGCCTGGTGGCAGAGCTGCACGAGGCGGTTGTAAGGTTGAGGAGCATTAGGGAGGCTGAACAGGAGATAGACTGGTGGAGCCAGGCTCTGCCCGCCTTGAAACAGAATTGGGAGTTGGGCGGAGGGGAATCTCATGAAATGTAACGAGGACAAGTGTAGGGTTGCACCTGGGGAAGAACAACCCCATGCACCAGTACAGGTTAGGGGTTGACCTGCTGGAAAGCAGCTGCATGGAGAAGGACCTTGGAGTCCTGGTAGACAATGTTATCCATGGGACAGCAATGTGCCCTGGTGGCCAAGAGGCCCAATGGTATCCTGGGGTGCATTAAGAAGAGTGTGACCAGCAGGTCGAGAGCAGTTATCCTCCCCCTCTACTCTGTGCTGGTGAGGCCTCATCTGGAGTGTTGTGTCCAGTTCTGGGCTCCCCAGTTCAAGAGAGACAGGGAACTTTTGGAAAGAGTCCAACGGAGGGCTAGGAGGATGATTAAGGGACTGGAACATCTCTCGTATGAGGAAAGGCTGAGAGACCTGGGGCTGTTTAGTCTGGAGAAGAGAAGGCTGAGGGGGGACCTTATCAATGTCTATAAATACCTGAAGGGTGGCTGTCAGGAGGATGGAGCCAGTCTCTTTTCAGTAGTGCCCAGTGGTAGGACAAGGGGCAATGGGCATAAACTGCAGCACAGGAAGTTCCACCTCAACGTGAGGAAAAACTTCTTTACTGTGAGGGTGACGGAGCACTGGAACAGGCTGCCCAGAGAGGTTGTGGAGTCTCCTTCTCTGGAGACCTTCAAAACCCGACTGGACGTGTTCCTGTGCAACCTGCCCTAGGTGATCCTGCCTTGGCAGGGGGATTGGACCTTCAGAGGTCCCTTCCAACCCCTACCATTCTGTGATTCTGTGATTCCCATTGGCAGGCAGGTGTTCAGCCATCTCGAGGAAAGCGGGGCTCCATCGCGCGTAATGGTTTCTTGGGAAGACAGATGCCATCACTCCGAACGTCCCTCCACCCCTTCCTTCTTCTTCGTCCCAACTTTATATACCGAGCATGATGTCATATGGTATGGAATATCTCTTTGGTCAGCCTGGGTCAGCTGTCCTGGCTGTGTCCCCTCCCAGCTTCCCATGCACCCCCAGCCTTCTCGCTGGCAGTCCAGAAGCTGGACTGTCCTTGGCTACTTAGCAACAACTCAAAACATCAGCACGTTATCAACATTTTCTCATCCCAAATCCAAAACATAGCCTCACACTAGCTTCTGTGAAGAAAATTAACTCTACCCTGGCTGAAACCAGGACACCATCTCATCTTTCAGGGCCTCAGTCAGCCGTAACCTATAGCGAGCTCACCCTTCCCACCCAGTTTCCATGGCCAACTTCACAACTTGTGTAGTCAGCAGCCAGCTGGCTCCACTGCCAGAGCTCCAGTAAGGCAGCCCTCGGTCACAGCTGCACAATTGCTATCTCTGAAAAAAACACTCCAGAAGAGCAATTAGGTCATCAGGATTCTGGAGCATGGGGTCATTGTGCTCCATACAGGAGGTGACCCAGTCTCGGGCCATTCCTGAAAGCTTGGAGATAATTACTGCTGAGCAGCTAATACCTGTTTGGTAGGCCCCTGCAGCATTGGCCACATCCGACTAACAAACTCCCATACCCTTGCTCAAATCTCACGGAAGGGTTTAGGGAGCTGGGGGGCAGGGCGTGCGCTGGGTGCAGAGGATGCCAAAGCAGCCTGCAAGGGCTGTAATCTGCCTCTGCATAGTGACCACAGCCTCCCGCAGGGTTTGGAGGTCAAATGGGGGCTGTGAAGGCAAGTTCTAGCACAGCCGGAGGGCCAGGCTCTACCAGTACTTAGTTCAGGGCTTGAGATGGCCTGAGCTAATTGCAAGGGAGCAGCAAGAATGGGGCTGTTTCCTAAGGGAAGGTGAGCAGGAAGTTAAGGGTGGACACAATACCAGCCAGGCAACAACTTCACCAACAGGGTGCAGTCCCATAGCACCAGAAGCAGATGAGTAGAGCAAGGTGGTGATAGCAACCAGTCCTACTAGCAGCCCAGCGAGCATCAGATAAAGGGAACAATCTAAATCCAAGGCCAAGCCCCTCACCACCCCTGACCCCCAAGCCTGCCTGGCCTCCAGGGCTCCCAAGGGGCATCTCCCATGCCATGTCCTTTTCCAGTTTCCTATCCCTGCCCTAGCTCTGTGTACCCTGAAATAGTCACATGACAACCCATAGCAATTAAATCACTACAGCAAGTCCCTTCTGAACCTAGATCTCTGTAAGGTGTGAGGACACACACCTCCTCCTCATGCTCTTCCCCTGTTCCAGCATGGAGTTGCACCCACGGGAGACAGCCCTCCACAAACTTCTCCAACGTGGGTCCTTCCCATGGGCTGCAGTTCTTCACAAACTGCTCCAGCATGGGTCCTTTCCATGGGGTGCAGTCCTTCAGGAACAGACTGCTCCAGTGTGGGTCCCCCGCGGGGTCACAGGTCCTGCCAGGAGACTGCTCCAGCGCAGGCTCTCCGCGAGGTCAGAGCCTCCTTCGGGCACATCCATCTGCACCAGCGTGGGGTCCTCCATGGGCTACAGAGTGGATATCTGCTCCACCATGGGCCTCCATGGGCTGCAGGGGGATCTCTGCTCCGGCGCCTGGAGCACCTCCTCCCCCTTCCTTCTTCACTGACCTTGGTGTCTGCAGAGTTGTTTCTCTCACATATTCTCACTCCTCTCTCCCAGCTGCTGTTGCGCAGCAGTTTTTTTCCCCTTCTTAAATATATTATCACAGAGGCGCTACCACTGTTGCTGATTGGCTCAGCTTTGGCCAGCCATGGGTCTGTCTTGGAGCTGGCTGGAACTGATTGTGTCTGACATGGGGGAAGCTTTGGCATCTTCTCACAGAAGCCACCCCTGTAGCGCCCCTGCTACCAAAACCTTGCCACGCAAACCCAATACACCACAGCAGAGGAAAAGAGTGATAAGGAAGGAGCAGCAGAGAGAAATATCTATGTACTGACCATAGACACCCCCACCCCCCTCAACGCTGTGATGGGAGAGGAGTCTGCAGTGAAGGAGTTTATTGGTTGTACGTGGCAAAGTTTTTTTGGGGGGGGGGGGGAGGAGGCTGCAGGGGTGGCCTCTGTGAGAAGAGGTCAGTGGCTGCCCTGTGCTGGACACAGCTGGTTTCATCCAGCTTGCCAGTGGACTCGCCACAGACCAATGCCGAGCCAATCGTCAAAACTGGTGGCACCTCTGTGAATACATATTTAAGAAAGGGCAAAACCACCAGACAGGCGGTGGAGGAGAGAAAAAAAGTGTGAGAAACAGCAGTGCAAACACCAAGGTCAGAGGAGGAGGAGGTGCTCTAGGCATCAGAGCAGATATTGCCCTGCAGCCTGTGGAAGAGACCATGCAGGAGCAAATTTTCCTGACAGGAACTGCATCCCATGGAGAGGACCCACGCTGGAGCAGGGGAAAAGTGTGAGGAGGAGGAAGGAGAGGTACAGAGGAACTGATCAGAACCCCCCCATTTCCCACCCCCTCTGCACCACTCTGGGGGCCGGTAGAGGAGTCAGGAGTGAAGGAGTGAAGTTTCAGATTGGGAAAAGGGGGGGGGAGGGGGAGTGTTGTTTTAATTTTTTTGTCTTTGTTTCTCACTATCCAAATTATTTTAATTGGTAATAAATTAAATTAATTTTCCCCAGGTCAAGTCTGTTTTGCCTGTGACAGTAACTGCTAAGAGATCTCCCTGTCTTTATCTCGACCCACGAGCTTTCTTGTTCCTGTTTTTTCCTATTTCCCCCCCCCCGTTCTGCTGAGGAGGGGGAGCGAGCGTGCAGCTGGGTGGGAGTTTGGCTGTTTGTTAGACAAGGCTAACCCACCACAGTATGTGCATTCAGTAAAACTTCACCCCTTGCCCCTGCAAAACACAAAAACCTAGAAGGTCATAACACTTTGAACATATATCCATTGCAAGCTCCACCCTTTGTCTCTACAGACTAGATTATTGGGTTTAACCTCATAATAATCTGAACTCTTATTACAAGCTTCAGGCCTTGTCCCTGCAAAACACGCAGCCAAGAACATTACAGCCCTTTGAATATTCACTATACTTTAGCCTACAAGCAAATTATTAAGATACTATAAGCAATGGGTAACACCACCATTAGAGGTACCAATAGGTTCATGACTTCGATTTCTGTAGAGCTCCATCCAGACCCAAAATGGGTGGCAATCAGTCTTCACTTGATGGCAGTGGGAGCGTTTCCTTATTTAGGGAGTAAGATGATGCACCAAATGGCTTTGATCTCCTAGAGCATGTGCCACATCCTCTAATAGCATTAACTGAGCTCTGACTTTTGCCCTGCACTTCTAATTTCTAACTCACAATTTGAGATCTCTGAAGGGCTTTCTGCCCCACTTCATCATATCCTCCCCCTTTTCCTTCAGGAATATCTGTAAGTCCCAGCATGTAGGGCGGGGACGTGGAAAATTTTCAACCCTTCTTGGCACCTTTTTTGAGTTTGCCCATGCTACTGGACTCTCTGCATCATCCTTGGCTATGCTGCTAGCCTCGCACCTGCCTTCCAGCATGTTCCCCCCAATACAGTACATATAGGTCACTCCTTGATCAATAGGATGTCCCACCGTCTCATCAGGTGATGACATGGGAGCATTAGTAACTGTAGCTGTCAGAGCTTTTGGGCCATGGCATTGGTGATCACTGCCTTTTGGGGAGGGGTGGTCCCTTCCCCTTTGCCTGTAAACACACTCCAGCAGTCCAAGCAACTGCAGTTGATTACCTCCTTCTTCCCAGTCCTTCCACGGGGGTCTCTCATTTGCAGGATCGGGCCATTGCTCCACGTATCCCTCCATCAGCTGATCCCAAAGCCTTCCTCTCTTGCGCAGAGCATCATTTACAAGTGGCATAGGCTCCAAACTGCCCAAAGCAATGCTCTCTTGAGCCATCAGCTGTATTCCCAGCATCCCCAGTTTCCCAGCAACGCCATAGTCACTGCAGGAACATCTCCCTGGGGTGGCAGCTGTAGGTGCTCTGAGTAAAGGACCACTGAATGGTCACACTCCAGGGAGCAGTGCTCCCATTTCCATAGGTTTGCTTACTGTAACTGGGGCGGCCTGAAAGGGATCGTTTTTTAAGTCACCATCAGAATCCTCAATTTCCCCATTCCAGGTGTTGGGGTCCCACTCCGGGGCAGTCACTTTAAGCTCTCTGGCTGCTCCTGCACAGCTTTCCACGTGGACATTTCAGTTCTAGTAGTTGCTGACTTCTGACAATAGTTGCTGGCTTCCATTTCGGAGCACACAGCAAGCCCCGGCACACCCCCACAGCAGAGCAGCACACTTTTCTCCAGGCATCTCACATTCAGCACAGCCCCCCTGCAGCTCCCGGGCTAATGCTTTTGGTGACAGTCCAGGCTCCAGGCCACTGGGACATGGGCTTGGAGAGGGACCCATCCCAGTTCTGCCCAATTGCCTTCCCATCTGGCAGGAGCTCTCTCTCTGGTCCCCTCCTTGACTCTCCCCTGTTTCTCCCCTGTTTACACATTGATCACACCTACCCACTCCATAGGCAATGGGTGCCCGACTACCACCACAACATACCACCACAAATTTCCAATACCAGAACTGTTGTCCCACAAGCGGGGTCTGGTACCCGGTGTGCAATAGGCCAATCTTACACATAGAGCCAAGATGATACTTATTTATTTCATGTTTGTGCAAAGATGGGTGCTAGGCAGTAATTCCACAAAGCTAGCACACCACACGAAGGAATTACAACGTATTTATCCCGTTACATGATTAGCAAAAACAATGGAAAACCCACCCAAATTTACATTCATTGGTTAGTGATTGCCATACCGCTTGCTATTGGTTTGTTATATTTAAATTAGCTTTGCTTGTCATGTAAATCAGCATGCATGCTCTTGGCAGGTGGGGAGGTCAATTTGCATAGTCCCTCAATTGAGTCAGTGGTCGTGATCTCCCCGTCGCCTTTACCTTTACCCCCGTTACTATGGATTTTGCTGATTTCATGCCAGTGGCATTCTTCTATCCTTGTGTCGTGAATGAATAATTTAGGCCACTTAAAGAATCACCACCAAAGATATCAGAAAGCAAATTATTTTAATATAAATGTGTAAAAAGTGCGACTGAACAGAATTCGATGGCAAGGTCCACTCTATTACTTATTCAACATGGAAAAGGTATACAGAGAGAAACCAAATTACAATTAAATTGGAATGATTTACTCGTGTATCGAATTGAGTTAATGGGTATATTGAGGAGAGAGAGTAGGGGAGACCCTCCCGTTGAGTCACAAGGTTCAGAGTGGACCGAAATCCACCCCTAGTCCCAGAGCTTGGTCAACGGTTTATGACTAAGGTTAGGTAAGGAAAGTAAAGGAATGCCCTCCCGTTGAGTCACGAGGTTCAGAGTGGACCCCCTTGCTTTCTAAACTCCTTCTCAGAGAGGAGTCTAGGTGTGGCTGAATCCACTCCTAGTCCCAGACTTGGTCAACAGTTTATGACTAAAGGGATAGGGTATTGGGGATTCTGGTGTAGTGATAGATGTTGTGCTTGGTGCAACTTTAGGATGGCAACAATCTAATACAAAATAACAGTGAACAAATTCTCTAATGATATTGAGACAAAATCACCGTATTGAATCATATAAAACTTAGCAGCATAATCAACCTAAACTTACTAAGATTCCTTAATCACACACACATATAGGTATAGAGATAGAGACACATAAAGAGATATAGAGAAAAGGGATAGATATGTACAAAGGTACCCATTAAATATCCCCCTCGAATTCAGTCAAATACTCACATCGAATGTTTTATGTCGCTCAGTGGGTGAACAGTCGAGCCTCTGAGTTGATCGCGAACTTGAGGGTTCATGGACTCTGAGAGGCGTCCCACTCAGAGGGAGGTGCTGGTCGCAGCCCGCTGCGGTCCAGGAGAGCTCAAAGGGTCTCCCTTGGGACCACTATTTATAGGACTGGGAGATGATTGACTTTAGGCATCAGTGAGTTTCCACAATCCAGGCAGGTGA
This sequence comes from Phaethon aethereus, assembly GCF_964289735.1. Classification (NCBI taxonomy): domain Eukaryota; kingdom Metazoa; phylum Chordata; class Aves; order Phaethontiformes; family Phaethontidae; genus Phaethon; species Phaethon aethereus. Next base: position 20,115,643 of record NC_138581.1, read on the forward strand.
TTTCTCAAGTTTTTAACGGTACCGCTGCCAGGATTGTCTGAAGATAATTGATTAGTTCTGTTCTTGTTCTGTACCTTGTTTAGGCGATCGCGTCCCTGATACACTCAGTGCCATTCTCCTCCTTGGCTACACAAGAGTGCTTGGTATGGTTTGAGGGGTTCTCAACCGCCAAACCCTTTGTTCAGAGGCCAAGGCTTGTCAGGCAACTTAGAGTGGCCCAGGTACAAGGTGAAGTGGGGAGGGGGGATATGCACCACCACACCTTGTGTCGTGGTTTAGCCCCAGCCGGCAACTAAGCACCACGCAGCCGCTCGCTCACTATCCCTCCCACAGTGGGACGGGGGAGAGAATTAGGAAAAACCTCGTGGGTTGAGATAAACACGGTTTAATAGGACAGAAAGAAAGAAGGGAACAATAATGATAATACCAACAAAGGAATGTACAAGAACAAGTGAGGCCCAATACAGAAATTGCTCACCACCCCGTGATCGACAGCCCGTCCCCGAGCAGCGATTTCCGCCCCCCGGCCAACTCCAGTTTATGTACTGGGCATGACGTCGGATGGTAGGGAATATCCCTTTGGCCAGCCTGGGTCAGCTGTCCCGGCTGTGTCCCCTCCCAGCTCCCCGTGCACCCCCAGCCTGCTCGCTGGCAGGCCAGCACAAGAAGCTGGACTGTCCTTGACGGCTCAGCAACAACCCAAAACATCAGCACATTATCAACAGTTCCTCATCCCAAATCCAAAACACAGTCTCACACTAGCTTCTGTGAGGAAAACCAGCTCTATCCTGGCTGAAACCAGGACAGTATCCACCCCTTATTCCATACCATTTACGTCATGCCCAGGTCCTATACTTTTCAATACATTCCAATTATTCACTATTACTCTTCCTGTCTTTTAATATATACACACAGATATCACTTTCTTAGTCCATGGGCCATCACTTTAAAATGTCTGTGGAGTTCAGTCAGTCCATGACTCTGGGCTTCATCCATCATAGCAGTCTCTCAGGGCAGAGGAGATGGTATGTGGTGTTGGATTGTCATCTGGCACGGTCCATGTCCATGATCTGCAGGTCGAAGATGTCGATCTCGAGGGATTTGTTGGGCGCAAGCTGCTGAAGCCAGTTCTGGTTTCATCACTGCTGCACGTTGCTTGGTTTCAGTGAAGCTCATTCTTCATCAGTCTGGGTGATTCTTACTATAATACCATTGATATGGTAGATAGCAGCCATAGTAGTAATGTCATACTGAACAATTAACATAATACAATTCAAATCATTGACTGTTTTCACCCAAAATCAAGTCTCCTTGAGGTACACATCGGACTTCCCCATCCTTCCGCATTACCCACCAAGTGCACCCAGGTCCCTGGGCAAAGGCAATCCCACGAACGGGTTTGCCTTTTCCTAATGCAGGAGTAACCCAGACTGTCTTCCCCAGCATGTTTCTCACATGCACCACAGGGACTTTATCCCCTTCTACAGTACGTAGAAGTTTTGATTGGGCAGGGCCGGCTCTATTAGTAGATCCCCTAGTGTTGACCAACCAGGTGGCTTTGGCTAAATGTTTATCCCAATGTTTGAATGTCCCATCACCCATTGCTCTCAGTGTAGTCTTTAACAGTCCGTTGTATCGTTCAATTTTTCCGGAAGCTGGTGCATGATAGGGGATATGATACACCCACTCAATGCCGTGCTCTTTGGCCCAGGTGTCTATGAGGTTGTTTCGGAAATGAGTCCCATTGTCTGACTCAATTCTTTCTGGGGTGCCATGTCGCCATAAGACTTGCTTTTCAAGGCCCAGGATAGTGTTCCGGGCGGTGGCATGGGGCACAGGGTATGTTTCCAGCCATCCGGTGGTTGCTTCCACCATTGTAAGCACATAGCGCTTGCCTTGGCGAGTTTGTGGAAGTGTGATATAATCAATCTGCCAGGCCTCCCCATATTTATATTTCAACCATCGTCCTTCATACCAGAGAGGCTTTAACCGCTTGGCTTGTTTGATCGCAGCACACGTTTCACATTCATGGATAACCTGTGCAATAGCATCCATGGTCAGGTCCACCCCTCGATCCCGAGCCCATCTATATGTTGCATCTCTTCCCTGATGGCCTGAGGTGTCATGGGCCCACCGAGCTATAAATAATTCACCCTTATGTTGCCAGTCCAGATCCACCTGAGCCACTTCAGTCTTAGCAGCCTGATCCACCTGATGGTTGTTTTGATGTTCTTCGGTGGCCCGACTCTTGGGTACGTGAGCATCTACGTGACGTACTTTTATGACGAGATTCTCTAGTCGGGCAGCAATATCTTGCCACAATTCAGCAGCCCAGATGGGCTTGCCTCTGCGTTGCCAGTTGCTCTGCTTCCATTGCTGCAGCCACCCCCATAGAGCATTTGCTACCATCCATGAGTCAGTATAAAGATAGAGTACTGGCCATTTTTCTCGTTCAGCAATATCTAAAGCCAGCTGGATGGCTTTCACCTCCGCAAACTGACTTGATTCACCTTGTCCTTCAGCCACTTCTGCAACTCGTCGTATAGGGCTCCATACAGCAGCTTTCCACCTTCGATGTTTGCCTACAATACGACAGGACCCTTCAGTAAACAGGGCATATTGCCTTTCGTTCTCTGGCAGTTCATTATATGGTGGAGCCTCTTCAGCACGCGCCACCTCCTCTTCCGGTGATATTCCAAAGTCTTTGCCTTCTGGCCAGTCCATGATCACTTCCAAGATTCCCGGGTGATTAAGGTTTCCTATTCGAGCCCGCTGTGTGATAAGTGCGACCCGCTTACTCCACGTAGCATCAGTCGCATGATGTGTAGAGGGGACCCTCCCTTTGAACATCCAGCCCAGCACCGGCAGTCGGGGTGCCAGGAGAAGCTGTGCTTCAGTACCAACCACTTCTGAGGCAGCTCGAACTCCTTCGTATGCCGCCAATATCTCCTTTTCAGTTGGAGTATAGCGGGACTCAGATCCCCTATATCCTCGACTCCAAAACCCTAGAGGTCGACCTCGAGTCTCTCCTGGTGCCTTCTGCCAGAGACTCCAGGTAGGGCCATTCTCCCCGGCTGCCGTGTAGAGCACATTTTTAACATCTTGTCCTGCCCGGACTGGCCCGAGGGCTACGGCATGAACTATCTCCTGTTTGATTTGTTCGAAGGCTTGTCGTTGCTCAGGGCCCCATTTAAAATCGTTCTTCTTCCGGGTCACTTGATAAAGAGGACTTACAATCAGACTGTAATTTGGAATATGCATTCTCCAGAAACCCACAACACCCAAAAATGCTTGTGTTTCTTTTTTGCTAGTTGGTGGAGACATAGCTGTTTTTTTGTTGATCACATCCGTTGGGATCTGTCGACGTCCATCTTGCCATTTTATTCCTAAAAACTGGATCTCTTGTGCTGGTCCCTTGACTTTACTTTGTTTTATAGCAAAACCAGCTTTCAGAAGGACTTGAATTATTTTCTTCCCTTTCTCAAAAACTTCTTCTGCTGTGTTGCCCCATACGATGATGTCATCAATGTATTGCAGGTGCTCTGGAGCTTCACCCTGTTCCAGTGCAGTTTGTATCAGTCCATGGCAAATGGTAGGGCTGTGTTTCCACCCCTGGGGAAGTCGATTCCAGGTGTATTGGACACCCCTCCAAGTGAAAGCAAACTGTGGCCTGCACTCTGCCGCCAAAGGGATCGAGAAAAACGCGTTAGCAATATCAATGGTGGCGTACCACTTGGCTGCCTTTGACTCCAGTTCATACTGAAGTTCTAGCATGTCCGGCACGGCAGCGCTCAGTGGCGGCGTGACTTCATTCAGGCCACGATAGTCTATTGTCAGTCTCCACTCTCCATTAGACTTTCGCACTGGCCATATGGGGCTGTTAAAGGGTGAGCGAGTCTTGCTGATCACTCCTTGGCTCTCCAGCCGACGAATCAGCTCATGGATGGGGATCAGGGAGTCTCTGTTGGTGCGATATTGCCGCCTGTGCACTGTTGTGGTAGCGATCGGCACCTGTTGTTCTTTGACCCTCAGCAACCCCACCACAGAAGGGTCCTCTGAGAGACCAGGCAAGGTGGACAGCTGTTTAATTTCTTCCGTCTCCAAGGCAGCTATACCAAAAGCCCACCGGTACCCTTTTGGGTCCTTGAAATACCCTCTCCTGAGGTAGTCTATGCCCAGGATGCACGGAGCCTCTGGGCCAGTCACAATGGGGTGCTTCTGCCACTCCTTCCCAGTTAGGCTCACTTCGGCCTCCAGCACAGTCAGCTGTTGGGATCCCCCTGTCACTCCGGAAATACAGATGGGTTCTGCCCCTATATGGCTTGATGGCATCAGGGTACATTGTGCACCGGTGTCCACTAAAGCCTTATATTCCTGTGGGTCTGATGTGCCAGGCCATCTAATCCACACAGTCCAATAAACTCGGTTGTCCCTCTCCTCCGCCTGGCTGGAGGCAGGGCCCCTCTAATCCTGCTCATAGTACTCGTTACCCACTTCTTGTAAATAGGAATCAGAAGTCCCTTCAAGAGGATCAGAGGTGAGATCAGCTCTTCTATTCTTTCTGGGAAGCTGCCCACTGGAAAGTGGAGCGACGATTTTCCTCGAGGAACCTGAACCCCCTTTTGTAATTGTTTTTCCTTGCAGCTCGCGTACTCGTGCCTCTAGGGTCGAGGTAGGTTTTCCATCCCACCTCCTCATGTCCTCTCCGTAGTCACGCAATTGAAACCACAGGGTGGCTCGTGGTGTGTATCCTCTATATCTTCTCTCTTGAACAGAAGAGCGCTTACTCCTAATGGCTGAGACACTGGTCCGTATGGGTGGAGGGTAGGGCATATCCTCTTTGAATTGCCGGAACTCTCGGGACAGTTTCTCTATAGCAGAGACGCAGGCCCGTAGGGACGAAGAGAGACTTTCTTCGTATTGCCGGAGTTGGCCAGCCAATTCATCCACCGTTGGTGTCTCTCCGTCCTTCCAGGCCATTACTGCTAATGAGTTGGCATATGATGATGGTGCACTCCGTACAAACTTCCGCCACATAGGTTGCGTGCAATTGACTTCATCTGGATCTTTGGATGATTGTCCATTGTCCAAGTCACCATAAATCACTTCCAGCACCGCTAGCTCCCTCAGGTACTGGATACCTTTCTCCATGGTGGTCCACTTGCCTGGGTGACATAGAACATCTTCCTTGAAGGGGTACCTTTCCTTCACACCCGACAGGAGTCGTCTCCAGAGGCTGAGGACTTGTGCACCTTTTCCAATTGCTTTGTCAATGCCCCCTTCCCTAGAAAGGGATCCCAGCTGCTTGGCTTCCCTACCCTCTAATTCCAGGCTACTGGCCCCATTATCCCAGCATCGGAGCAGCCAGGTGACAATGTGCTCACCTGGACGACGGCTGAAATCCTTTCGCATATCTCGCAATTCACTCAGGGATAGAGATCGGGTAGTTACCGTCTCTTTTATAAGTTCTTCCTCTTCCTCCTCTTCAAGTGATGACTCGCTCTCTTCCCTCTTCCGTGCTTGTGATGGCCCTGCTTCAGAGCACTCTGCCTCCTCACTCTCTTCCTCTGGCTCCTTCTTAGCAGAATCTTCCTCCTCCCTTACTAAACGAGCTGACTTCCGCTTCCAAGATTTCTTCTTTTGTACAGGGGCAACTGATACCGGGATGGGCTGGTTCTCTGGTTCAGCTGCAACAGTCTGAGTAGCTACAGTGCCCGCCGTGGGGGTTGGAGTAGTGACAGTGCCCGCCGTGGGGGTTGGAGCAGTCACAGTGCCTGCCACATTGCCATCAGACCCAGAGAGCCTCTCTCCCCTTTGCATAGTGTTAAATAGGGTTCTGTAGGCATGGGCCAGGCCCCAGCACATGGCAATGATTTGTGTCTCCTTGGAGCTGCTAGGCTGACAGCATACTTCTTCCAAATATTCTGCTAGTTTATCAGGATTCTGCACTTGTTCGGGAGTGAAGCTCCAAAACACCGGAGGTGCCCACTGCCCCAGGCATTTGCCCATGCTGTTCCACACGCCCTGCCATTCATAACTATCCAGCCTTGGGGCAGATCTCCGGGTGATATTCTTAAATTGCTTGCCAACCTTAGACAAAACCGAAACAATGTTCCCCAGAAGTAGCAATAGAGGTATTTTAACTACCCAAGGGTGTTCAAAATACTGAAAAATTATTGTGATGAAGGAGGAAATGTTATGATAGAGGGTAGCAAAGGTACCATTCTGCATTTCCTCCATAAAAAACCTTTCAGAGGCAGAAGTATAATTGCTAATCGTCTCCACAAGACTGTAGCCAAAATAGAGTAACGGCTTTAGTACAGACCTCAGATGATACCACATTAAGCTCAAGGTCAGTGCTCTAAAAACAAAATTCACAGGCGAGACATTACTAATCATTGCAGAGTACAGCAGCCCGCAGAAACCAACACCGATCCTTAACATGTACAGCAAAGACGAGAGCATGATGCAAATCAAATAAACTGATATTGTGACCTGCAACCGTTATTATCTCAAGCCTCGTGCCCCACGTTGGGCGCCAAAAAGGACTGTCGTGGTTTAGCCCCAGCCGGCAACTAAGCACCACGCAGCCGCTCGCTCACTCTCCCTCCCACAGTGGGACGGGGGAGAGAATTAGGAAAAACCTCGTGGGTTGAGATAAACACGGTTTAATAGGACAGAAAGAAAGAAGGGAACAATAATGATAATACCAACAAAGGAATGTACAAGAACAAGTGAGGCCCAATACAGAAATTGCTCACCACCCCGTGATCGACAGCCCGTCCCCGAGCAGCGATTTCCGCCCCCCGGCCAACTCCAGTTTATGTACTGGGCATGACGTCGGATGGTAGGGAATATCTCTTTGGCCAGTCTGGGTCAGCTGTCCCGGCTGTGTCCCCTCCCAGCTCCCCGTGCACCCCCAGCCTGCTCGCTGGCAGGCCAGCACAAGAAGCTGGACTGTCCTTGACGGCTCAGCAACAACCCAAAACATCAGCACATTATCAACAGTTTCTCATCCCAAATCCAAAACACAGTCTCACACTAGCTTCTGTGAGGAAAACCAGCTCTATCCTGGCTGAAACCAGGACACCTTGTTATCTTCCTTGTAACAAGATGTCTCCTTGAAGTCCCTCTTATCAATTCCTCCTCTGGAGGTAGGTGATTAGTAAGGCATACAAAGTAATCAGACCTAAATTGAACAGCATCACCATTATCTAGGCATTAACCCAAACATGGTTGTACTCAGTCTACAGAACCAAGGCTCCCCCTGGAGTTTCAAAGTCACTACCATTATTCCAATCCCAGGCTGTGCCAAGTCCGGGAGTTGCTCTCATTCTCCACCAGTTACTGCTGTGGACAAACCAGTCTTGAATCAGAGAATTTCTCTGCATTTAATTGATTGCCAGTTACATCAACTTTTAATTATGGATTTGGGTATTGAGAAACAAGTAAGACAAACAGTCAAGCAAACACTCAGGGAAAACACCTTTCCCCCTTCTTTGCGGGTCTCAACTTCACTCCAGACATTTTCTCCTCCCGCCCCTTCGTAGTCTCCAATCCCTTTGCCACATGTTACATTCAGTCCCTTCAGTGACGTGACGGGCGGGCAAGAGGTTGGGGTCAGTGCATAGTAGTTTCCTTTTTTGCCGCTCCTTGTTTCTTACTCTTTTCAAATGCTCTGGTGTGGGGTCCTCCACGGGCCAGGCCGCAGTCCCCTCAGAGGCATACCTCCTCCTATGTCGTCTTTTGTGTGTCCTTACGTGTCTCCTCCAGTATCTCTTTTTGTGCCGCCTCCTCTGGTCCAGCGGCTTTCGCCACCTTAAATATGTTTTAGCAGAGGCATCATGTGTTCCTCTGACTGATTCCAGTTTTGGCATGCGGTGGGTTGGTTTTATCTGCTGACAAGCCAACTGGAACAGGCTGTGACTGGCACAGGACAGTCTGTGACCTCCTCCCACACAGGTCACCCCTGCAGCCTCCAACCTCCCCCCTCAGCTACCAAAACCTTGCAAGTTATGCACAGTAGAATCATAGAATCATTAAGGTTAGAAAAGAACTTTAACATCATCAAGTCCAACCATCAACCCAACACCACCATGCCCACTAAACCATGTCCCTCAGTGCCACGTCTACACGTTTTTTGAACACTTCCAGTGATGGTGACTCCACCACCTCCCTGGGCAGCCTGTTCCAATGCTTTCAGTAAAGAAATTTTTCCTAATATCCAGTCCAAACCTCCCCTGGCTCAACTTGAGGCCATTTCCTCTTGTCCTATCACTAGTTACTTGGGAGAAGAGACCAACACCCACATCGCCACAACCCCCTTTCAGGTAGTTGTAGGGAGCGATGAGGTCTCCCCTCAGCCTCCTCTTCTCCAGACTAAACAACCCCAGTTCCCTCAGCCGCTCCCCATAAGACTTGTTCTCCAGACCCCTCACCAGCTTCGTTGCCCTTCTCTGGACACGCTCGAGCACCTCCATGTCCTTCTTGTAGTGAGAGGCAGAAAACTGAACACAGTATTCGAGGTGCGGCCTCACCAGTGCCGAGTACAGGGGCATGATCACTTCCCCCACACACAAGGGGTGTGCCTTGCCCAGTGTGAGAACCAGGTATAGGTATAGGTAACATTTGGCAAAATGGGATCAAACCAATCCATGATTCCTCTCTGTAGCCCTTTGGGGTATATTTTGAAAAACTTGAATAAGTTTGGAGGTGATCTGATAAAAAGCCAGGGAAGAAGGTGAGAAAAGAAATAGACAGGAGGACCCTGGGGATTATTTGCCTACTAGAAAAGATCCAGAGTGGGATCCTAATAGGGGGGAGGAAAGGCCCAGCTGAAGCAATATCAACAATTAATATACCAGTAATTGATATTATATGGGGTCCGTCACGGAGTACCGAAATCGAAAAATGTGTCCCCTCCCAGCTTCCCATGTGCCCCCCACCTTCTCGCTGGCAGGCCAGCATGAGAAGCTGGACAGTCCTTGACTGCTTAGCAACAACTAAAAACATCAGTACTTATCAACATCCGTTTCATCCCAAATCCAAAACCCAGCACTGTGCCGGCTACTAGGAAGAAAATTCACTCTATCCTGGCCGAAACCAGGACAGAGGTGAGACAGGGCCCCAATGAAAATCCATCGGCCTTTTACGAGAGGTTATGTGAAGTAGCTAGAAAACAGACGGACTTGAATCCAGACGATGAGGCAAATCAGAGGATGTTCAACATGCTGTTCATTGGACAGTCAACTCAGGATATAGGGAGAAAGTTGGGGGGGCTGGGGTAATGTTGATTTCACAAATGATAGAAATAGCATATAAAGTGTACAACAATCAGGATGAGGGAGAAAGAAAAACAGGGCCGAATGAGGTTACAAGCATCTTTGCCGGCAGCAGCAATAAATGGAAGCAATGTCAAGGGAAAGGCAGAGGAAGAGGGGATGCGGTGGGATAATGCAGGGAAGAGGCCCACATAATCGAACCCCTTTAGGACCAAATCACTGTGCGGCCTGTAGACAGGAAGGGCACTGGAAGAACAAATGCCGAAAGGGGCCAGAGGAACAAGATCACGCAGGAAATGCTAATCTTATTATGTTAGAAGATTCAGACAATGAATGAAGAGAACCGGGGGAAAACATTAAAGTCTCCCCAGCCGATCCCCTGGTTCCAGTTAAGTTGGGGAATGAGACCATGGATTTTTTAACTGACAGTGGGGCCACTCATTCGGTAGTCACTAGTTGTAAAGGGCCCCTAAGCAAAACTACTATACTGATTGTTGGGACAACAGGAAAGAGAACATTAAGATCATTTTTACAACCTATGGAATGTACAATTGGAAATAATAAACTAACTCATGAGTTTCTATATATGCCGGAATGCCCCCTTCCACTGCTAGGATGGGACTTCTTATGTAAATTGAATGCACAAGTAACTTTTTCTGAGAACTCTGTACAGCTTCACACCCCACCCGAAATGGCATGGAAGGCACAAATCTGCCTACTGACAGACAAAACCCCAGAAAAGCCTGGAAACAACATCCCCGACACGATATTGAATGCAGTCATTCCTTTGGCATGGGCCTCAAAGAAACCAGGTAAAGCAAAAAATGTAACTCGGATTAAAATGCAACTAAAGCCAGGGGCAAAGCTGGTAAGGGTAAATCAGTACCCTATTAGATTGGAAGTACTAAGCGGTGTTCCTCTAAGAGGGTGACATGGCCGACAGCCCAGCTGAAGTGACTCTACATCAATGCACGCAGCATGGGCAACAAACAGGAGGAGTTGGAAGCCACCGTGCTGCTAGAAAGCTACGACCTGGCTGACATTTCTGATACAGGCCAGGATGCTGTTGGCCTTCTTGGCCACCTGGGCACACTGCTGACTCATGTTCAGCTGGCTGTCAACCAGCACCCCCAGGTCCTTTTCCGCCAGGCAGCTTTCCAGCCACTCTTCCCCAAGCCTGTAGCATTGCATGGGGTTGTTGTGACCCAAGTGCAGGACCCGGCACTTGGCCTTGTTACACCCCGGTCAAATCAATGCAAGCTTCTTACAGGGCTAACAGATGCCTATGCTCCTTGCTCCTGTTTGTTTACAAATAAGCAAGTAGTTGTACATGTTTTTCAACTGTGATGTGTACTTGGCTTCATCTGTTTCATCTCCTGGCTGAGCTCTGTTTAGGGTGAGATGTGTGCAACTCAGTGAAATCTACTGCAGAGCTCAGAAATTATTTTTGTTAACACTGAGCACAGTTACATCACAGCTTCCAAGTAATGAAACTCGGGGACAGAGTGTGCGTCTGGGGAAGGAAATGTGAGGGCCCATCTGAAAGTTCAAAGATTTGTGTTAAGCCACATTAGGGAAATGCCATCTAATTGGAGGAATCCAAAATCTGAATACACTTCTGTGCATTACAGATATTGATATTTCTTTCCTGGGAGAGGTCTCAACTTCTGAGAGATCACTGGACTGTCTGACCCTGGTTACCGTCACTGGACCGTCTGACCCTGGTTACCGTCACTGGACCTACCCTGCTCGTCTTGCTTGGGTACTGTGGGATTGGGGCCTTACTGGTGAGGCCACTGTCTCTGCTGGCCTTGTTATTATGCTTGGCTCCTGGCTCACCCTCCCTTGTGGAGCAGCCAGCCCTTGCTGCCTGACAGCTTTTATCTTTGAAGAAGGAAAACTAGGTCTTTAAATACCCTGTAGACCTCAGTGTCTCCTCATAGGGCATGTGCTCCAGTCTCCTGACCATCTTGGTGGCCTCTGTTGGACTTGCTCAAGTTTATCAACAGCTTTCTTGTACTGTGTGTGTATGGGGGTGTGTGCATGCATGTGTGTGCATGCACGTGCGTGCACCAGAGTGCAGTGCTGGCTCCTGTTTAGCCTTCTGTCACCGAGGACCCACAGGTCCTTTTCAGCAGATCAGCTCTTCAGCTAGTCAGTCCCCAACCTGTACCGCTGCAAGGGGTTAGTCCATCCCAGGTACAAGATTTGGTATTTGTCCTTGTTGAGTTTCATAAGGTTCCTACCGACCCATTCCTCCAGTCTTTCTAGATCCCTCTGAATGGCAGCTTCATCCTTGAGTATATCAACTACATTCCCCCAGTTTGGTGTTGTCTACAAACTCAATGAGGTGGATTCCGTCTCCTCCTCCAGGTCACTGGTGAAGATATTAAACAGGATAGGTTCCAGGACAGACTCCTGAGGAACGCCACTTCTTACTGGTGAAACAAGGATCTAAAACAATTAAAAGGTTTTAGCATGTGTCACTAATCAACTCTAAGTTTTGCAAATTTCTTAATATATGGAAGGTTATTGATTACGTGATTAGTTTAACTTTAGTATAGAATTCTTTAGCCTAATAACCGTGTGATTATGTTTAACGGCCTACTCTCATAGTCCTTAGGCTGTATTGGCCTCAATGCTAACATTGTAACTATGTGTAAACGGTTAATCACGAGGAAAACAGGCCTCATGAAAATTAAAACAAAGAAGAGTTAAGAGCAAGGACTGAGAGATTAAAGAGAACAGAGAAGATATCTTAACCTTGAGCATAGAGACAGACTGGCAGGAGTGCTCAAACAAGGATGATAAGGAACCGCTTGGCTGGACAACAGAAGGGGCAAACATCCAAGGAGAAGAAATTATCCTCGAGACCCGTGACCATAAAAGGGTAAAAGGAGTAGGGGGCTAACTCCCCAAACGACCACCGATGACCACCCGAGACCCCCGCACATGCGTAGTGTAGTTTTGCAACGCCAGCATTACGTAAATGTAATAGATAAGCAAGGAGGCGGTGATTTCTTGGAAAATGTGTGAATATTCATGTCTTTAAGGTATATAAAGGATGAACTTCTGTTTCAGCGCACACACGTTAGGAGGAGATATCCCCCATGCGTCCAGCGCTGCAATAAAGATGTCTGCTTAATAACACTTTGATGTTATTGAGTTTAAATTTCTTTAACTTTTTTGAATCACTGGCCTTGTAAGCATGTGTGTAATTCTGCTTTCATAAAAAACATGTTTAAGTATTTGCAGGATCAGAACTGTGTGGCGTGAAACCTATCACACTGAGTCGTCAGGAGCAGCTCTCCAGATCACCTTTCCAACCTGACCACAGGATGCAAATCCAATAAAATAAGGCATCATTAGCTCCTCTCCTTTATATACTATGACATTGTTAAATGATTCCTTCCCACGACTTCCTAGACTTTGCCTTTTGTACACCACAGTGTTAGAAAGGGAGCAGCCACTTCTTGCTCTGACATTGCAGTCTCCTACTACTCCTCAAAATATTGGATTCAGCAAGGCACTGGCAAGAGCAGCACTAAGGATCACAGTTCAAGCTTTGTCTTCAAGGAAGGATAGCTATTGCGGGAATACACCCTTGGGACATCTGTTAACCATAACATCAGGGGTGGTAAATAAAATTGTCTTGGTTGTGGACAAACACTCTGAAACCAGAAGGTCTTCCTGATCGGCTGGTGAAACATTAACATAGCTCTTGTCTATTTGGCTGTGGATCACCTTTCGGACCAAGGGGAGTTGCTGCCTAGGGATGAGACACATTATGGGATGCAGGAGAAAATCAGTTTGGGATCGCACAGGACTTATAAGATGTTTAGGGGAGGAACCAAAGGCAGGACAAGGGAGGGGTTTAGGTGATTTTGGGAGGAACAAGAGTGGGAAAACAGAAGGATAAGGGGATAAAAAGGGCCGGCCACGTGTAGTTGGCTGGTCAGGATGCTTGTCTGGCTATGCTCTGTGCCTGATCAGCACAGCCTGTCCTATCTTCTTATTCAGTTCCTTTCTAACTCTTTCCTGGGTGAGGGACTCCTTGTTCTGTGTGCACGTGTGTGTATGGGGCTGTGAGTTCAGCAGCTAGAGTCAGACCACAGGTCAGAGGGCCCGTGTGTCCATGGTGCCAATGACTGGAGTGAGTGCGGGCATGTGAGCAAGCGTGCGATCGCTAGCGAAGATCAAGCTGGACTAGCCCGTGAATAGGTGAAGTGGCCTGGGAGAAAGAGGGTGAGTGGGTCTCTAAGGGCCTGCTACTGAAGGAATACCTGCTCATTATCTGTTCATATGTACTACGGAAAGCATTAGAATCATAGAATCATAGAATAGTTTGGGTTGGAAGGGACCTTTAGAGGTCATCTAGTCCAATCCCCCTGCAATGAGCAGAGACATCTTCAACTAGATCAGGTTGCTCAGAGCTCCATCCAACCTGACCTTGAATGTTTCCAGGGATGGGGCATCTACCACCTCTCTGGGCAACTTGTTCCAGTGTCTCTCTCTGAGACTCTTTTCTGAGTAGAAACTACCTCTTGTTCTCAGGTGAAAATGTAATACAGACATTCTGTGACTTAAGGTTTCTACCCTGTTCTTGGTTCAATGAGCAGCCTTCTCCTAGGCTGTTTTGATGCGGCCCAGGATACAGTTGGCCTTCTGGGCTGCGAGCGCACATTGCCGGCTCATGTCCAGCTTTTCATCCCCCAGTACCCCCAAGTCCTTCTCGGCAGGGCTGCTCTCAATCCCTTCATCCCCCAGCCTGTATTGATACTGGGGGTTGCCCCCAGCCAGGTGCAGGACCCTGCACTTGGCCTTGTTGAACCTCATGAGGTTCACAGGGGCCCATTCCTCGAGCTTGTCCAGGTCCCTCTGGATGGCATCCCGTCCCTCAGGCGCATCAACAGCAGCACTCAGCTTGGTGTCATCTGCAAACTCGCTGAGGGTGCGCTCGATCCCACTGTCTATGCCATTTATGAAGATGTTAAAGAGTACTGGTCCAAATACAAACCCCTGAGAGACACCACTTGTCACCGATCTCCATCTGGACATTGAGCCACTGACCACTACCCTCTGGATGCGACCATCCAACCAGTTCCTCATCCACCCAGCAGTCCACCCATCAAACCACATCTCTCCAATTTAGTGGCAGGTGTCTTGATCCACTCGATGTCTGTACTATTCCAAACAGCTAAAGAAGTCAGTCTTATTATGAATAAAAGCTGCTTCAGTGTCATGGGAAAGACAGAGTAAGCCATAACCTCTAATGGATCTGGATACTGGGGTTTATTTAAGAACTAATGAGATTAGAGCTTTTACCCTGCTTGATCATTTCACACACTTACTTGTTCACTCCCTGCAAAGTGTCATGTTCATTTGGTCTTGACTCCTAACGGGCTCCTAACGAGCGGCAGCTCTGACTCAGCGTGGGAGGGGCTCAGGGCGGTGGCGGCCAAAACCCCTCGCCTACAAGAGCAGCCCCTGGGAGCGCGAGCGACCTGGAGCGCGGCGAACAGGGCGTGGCGCACCAGTTTGCGCGGCAGTCCGCGCGGGGAAGGCGTGCGGGCGGGGTGCAGTACAAGTGGCCATCGTCCTCCCAGAGGAGGCTCAGCCATGGTCACCACTCGGCTGAAAACCGGGGCCAGAAAGAACGTGGCGACACAGACAGAGCTCCCGCTCAGGCACGTGGCTGTCCAAGTATCCGGCTGCAAAGAGTGCCTGAGCCTGTCGGTTGTTCCAGAGACTGACGGGGACACTACCTGTGTGCGGTGCGACCAGGTGAGCGACCTGCTCAGCCTGGTAGCAGAGCTGAAAGAGGAAGTGGAGAGGCTGAGGAGTGTTAGGGAGTGTGTGAGGGAGAGAGGTAGGTGGAGCTGCACCCGGCCATCCCTGAAGCAGGGGCAGCTGGTGGAGGCTCCACAAGCAGCAAGGGATCCCCTGTCCCCTTGCTGCCAGGCAGAAGGAGAGGACCTAAGAGATGAAGGGAAATGGAAGCAGGTCCCTCCTCGGAGAGGTCGGCGAATTCCCTCCGGGCCTCCCTCACTGTCCCAGCTGCCCTTACACAACAGGTATGGGGCTCTGGAATGCGAGGGACAGGAACATGAGGACCCTGATGAAGGTCCGTCCAAGGGGGTGCCTAGGGTGAGTCAGCCAGCCCCACACATCAAGACGTCCTCTGTTAAGAAAAAAAGGAGGGTGATTGTTGTAGGCGACTCCCTTCTGAGGGGTACAGAGGGCCCAATATGTCGACCAGACCCAACTCACAGGGAAGTCTGCTGCCTCCCTGGGGCCCGGGTGAGAGACGTCACCAGGAAACTCCCTGGTCTGGTTCGGCCCACTGATTACTACCCACTGTTGGTCATGCAGGTTGGCAACAATGAGGTTGCACTAAGAAGCCCAAAGGCAGTCAAAAAGGACTTGAGAGCACTGGGGCGACTGGTCAATGGAGCGGGAGCACAGGTAGTGTTTTCGTCAATCCCTTCAGTGACAGGGAAGAACGCTGAAAGGAACAGGAAAGCACACCTGATCAACATGTGGCTCAGGGGCTGGTGCCGTTGTCAGAATTTTGGATTTTTTGACCACGGGGCGGTTTACATGGCACCGGGCCTGCTCGCAGCTGATGGAGTGCAACTGACTCCAAGGGGCAAAAGGATTCTTGCTCATGAGCTGGCAGGCCTCATTGAGAGGGCTTTAAACTAGAATTGGAGGGGGGAGGGGATAAAACCGGGCTCACTAGAGTTGAATCTAGGGGTAGGTTCAATGTGCCAGAGTTGAAATCGATAGCCCAGCTCAGGTGCATCTACACCAATGCACGCAGCATGGGCACCAAACAGGAGGAGCTGGAAGCCATTGTGCAGCGGGACAGCTATGATGTAGTTGCCATCACAGAAACATGGTGGGATGCTTCTCATGACTGGAGTGCTGCAATGGATGGCTATAAGCTCTTCCGAAGGGATAGGCAGGGAAGGAGAGGTGGTGGGGTGGCTCTGTATGTTAGGGAGTGTTTTGTTTGCATAGAAATCAAAGATTGTGAAGACCAAGTAGAGTGCTTATGGGTAAGGATGAGGTGGAAGGCCAATGAGGCAGATATCCTGCTGGGAGTCTGTTACAGACCACCCAACCAGGATGAAGAGACAGATGAGACATTCTATAAGTGACTGGCAGAGGTCTCGCATTCGCTGTCCCTTCTTCTTGTGGGGGACTTCAACCTACCGGACATCTGCTGGAAGCGTAACACGGCAGAGAGGAAACAATCTGGGAGGTTCCTGGAGTGTGTGGAGGATAACTTCCTGACGCAGCTGGTGAGTGAGCCCACCAGGGGAGGTGCCTTGCTGGACCTGCTGTTTACAAACAGAGAAGGACTGGTGAGAGATTTGGTGGTCGGAGGCCGCCTTGGGCTTAGCGACCACGACATGATAGAATTCTCAGTTGTGAGTGAAGTAAGGAGAGGGGTCAGCACAACTGCTCTCATGGACTTCTGGAGGGCAGACTTTGGCCTGTTCAGGTCACTGGTTGAGAGGGTCCCTTGGGAGACCGTCCTGAAGGACAAAGGGGTCCAGGAAGGCTGGACAGTCTTCAAGAAGGAAATCTTAAAGGCGCAGGAGCAGGCGGTCCCCATGTGCCGTAAGAAGAGCTGGCGGGGAAGGTGACCGGTCTGGCTGAACAGGGAGATTTTGCTGGGACTCAGGGAAAAGAGGAGAGTTTATCACCTCTGGAAGAAGGGGCAGGCAACTCACGAAGAGTACAGGGATCGCATTAGGTCACGCAGGGACAAAATTAGAAAGGCAAAAGCCCAACTAGAGCTCAGTCTGGCTACAGTCGTAAAGGATAATAAAAAATGTTTTTACAAATATATTAACAACAAAAAGAGAGGCAAGGAGAATCTCCATCCCTTACTGGATATGGTGGGGAACATTGTCTCCAAGGACGAGGGCAAGGCTGAGGTACTTAATGCCGCCTTTGCCTCAGTCTTTAATATCCAGACTAGGTATCCTCAGGGTATTCAGCCCCCTGAGCTGGAAGACAGGGATTGAGAGCAGAATAAATGCCCCTTTAATACAGGAGGAAGCAGTTAACGACCTGCTACACCACCTGGACACACACAAGTCTATGGGGCCTGATGGGATCCACCCAAGAGTACTGAGAGAGCTGGCAGAAGAGCATGCCAAGCCACTCTCCATCATTTATCAGCAGTCCTGGTTAACAGGGGAGGTCCCAGAAGACTGGAGGCTTGCCAATGTGATGCCCGTCTACAAGAAAGGCCGGAAGGAGGATCCTGGGAACTACAGGCCTGTCAGCCTGACCTCTGTACCGGGGAAGATTATGGAGCGGTTGGTCTTGAGAGTGCTCACAGGGCATGTGCAGGACAACCAAGGGATCAGGCCCAGCCATCATGGGTTCATGAAAGGCAGGTCCTGCTTGACCATCCTGATCTCCTTCTATGACCAGGTGACCCGCCTAGTAGATGAGGGAAAGGCTGTGCATGTTGTCTACCTGGACTTCAGTAAAGCCTTTGACAGCGTCTCCCACATCATTCTCCTGGAGAAACTGGCGGCTCATGGCTTAGACAGGTTTACTCTTCGCTGGGTGAGGAACTAGCTGGATGGCCGAGCCCAGAGAGTTGTGGTGAACGGCGTTAAATCCGGCTGGCGGCCGGTCACAAGCGCTGTTCCCCAGGGCTCGGTTCTGGGGCCGGTCTTGTTCAATATCTTTATAGATGATCTACATGAGGGAATCGAGTGCTCCCTCAGTAAGTTTGCAGATGACACCAAGATGGGTGGGAGTGTTGATCTGCTGGAGGGTAGGAGGGCTCTGCAGAGGGATCTGGACAGGCTGGATCGATGGGCAGAGGTCAACTGTATGAGGTTTAATAAGGCCAAGTGCCGGGTCCTGCACTTCGGCCACAACAACCCCATGCAATGCTACAGGCTTGGGGAGGAGTGGCTAGAGAGCAGCCTGGTAGAAGGGACCTGGGGGTGCTGGTTGACAGCCGGCTGAACATGAGCCAGCAGTGTGCCCAGGTGGCCAAGAAGGCCAACAGCGTCCTGGCCTGTATCAGGAATAGTGTGGCCAGCAGGAGTAGGAAAGTGATCGTGCCCCTGTACTCGGCACTGGTGCGGCCGCACCTTGAATCCTGTGTTCCGTTTTGGGCCCCTCACTACAAGAAGGATGTTGAGGTGCTGGATCGTGTCCAGAGAAGGACAACGAAGCTGGTGAGGGGGCTGGAGCCCTCTTGAGAGAGTGGTCAAACATTGGAACAGGCTGCCCAGGGAGGTGGTGGAGTCAACCATCACTGGAAGTGTTCAAAAAACGTGTGGACGTGCCACTTTGGGACATCCTTTAGTGGGCAAGGTGGTGTTGGCTTAATGGTTGGACTTGATGTTCTCAGAGGTCTTTTCCAACCTTAATGATTCTGTGATTCTGTGAATGCAATATATGCACTCAATGCCATGCTCTTTGGCTCATGTGTCTATGAGGTTGTTTCGTAAATGAGTCCTGTTGTCTGACTCAGTTCTTTCTGGGGTGCCTTGTCACCATAAGACTTGCTTTTCAAGGCCCAGGACAGCATTTTGGGCGGTGGCATGGGGCACGGGATATGTTTCCAGCCATCCAGTGGTTGCTTCCACCATTGTGAGCACATAGCACTTGCCTTGGTGGGTTTGTAGGAGTGAGATATAGTCTGTTTGCCAGGCCTCCCCATATTTCAGGCATCGTCTTCCATACCGGAGAGGCTTTAATTGCTTGGCTTGCTTGATTGCAGCGCATGTTTCACATTCATGGATAACCTGTGCAATACTGTCCATGGTCAAGTCCACCCCTTGATCTGTATGTTGTGTCTCTTCCCTGATGGCCTGAGGTGTCATGGGCCCACCGAGCTATAAATAATTCACCCTTCTGTTGCCAGTCCAGATCCACCTGAGCCACTTCCATCTTAGCAGCCTGATCCACCTGATGGTTGTTTTGATGTTCTTCAGTGGCCCAAGTCTTGGGTGTGTGAGCGTCTAGGTGGTGTACTTTTACAACCAGGTTCTCTACCCAAGCAGCAATACCTTGCCATAATTCAGCAGCCCAGATGGGCTTGCCTCTGCATTGCCAGTTGCTCTGCTTCCATTGCTGTAGTCACCCCCATAGAGCATTTGCCACCATCCATGAGTCAGTATAGAGATAGAGTATTGGCCATTTTTCTCATTCAGCAATATCTAAAGCCAGCTGGATGGTTTTCACCTCTGCAAACTGACTCGATTCACCTTGTCCTTCAGCAGTGTCTACTGCTTGTCATATAGGACTCTATACAGCAGCCTTCAACCACTGATGTTTCCCCACAATGTGACTGAACCCATCAGTGTACGGGGCTTACTGCTTTTCGTTCTCTGGCAGTTTATTATATGGTGGAGCCTCTTCAGCATGCGCCACCTCCTCTTCTGGCGATATTCCAAAATCTTTGCCTTCTGGCCAGTCCATGATCACTTCCAAGATTCCTGGGCGATTAAGGTTTCCTATTCGAGCCCGCTGTGTGATAAGTGCGACCCGCTTACTCCACGTAGCATCAGTCGCATGATGTGTAGAGGGGAGACTCCCTATGAACATCCAGCCCAGCACTAGTAGTCAGGGTGCCAGGAGGAGCTGTGCTTCAGTACCTAGCACTTCCAAATCAGCTTGAACTCCTTCATATGCTGCCAATATCTCTTTTTCAGTTGGCGTATAGCAGGGCTCGGATCCTCTGTATCCCTGACTGCAAAACGCTAGGGGTCAACCTCGAGTACCCCCTGGTGCTTTCTGCCAGAGGCTACAGGTAGTACTGTTCTGCCTGGCTGCGGTGTAGAGCATGTTTTTAACATCTTTTCCTGCCCAGAATGGCCCAACGGCTACGGCATGAACTATCTCCTGTTTAATTTGTTCAAAGGCTTGTCGTTGCTCAGGGCCCCATTTGAAATCGTTCTTCTTCTGGGTCACTTGATAAAGAGGCCTTACAATCAGACTGCAGTTTGGAATATGCATTCTCTAAAAACCCACAACACCTAAGAAAGCTTGTGTTTCCTTTTTGCTAGTTGGTGGAGACATAGCTGTTATTTTGTTGATCACATCCATTGGGATCTGACGACGTCCATCTTGCCATTTTATTCCTAGAAACTGGATCTTCTCTGAAGGCCCCTTGACCTTACTTTGTTTTATGGCAAAACCAGATTTCAGAAGGATTTGGATTATTTTCTTCCCTTTCTCAAAAACTTCTTCTGCTGTGTTGCCCCATATGATGATGTCATATGTTCTGGAGCTTCACCCTGTTCCAGTGCAGTCTGGATCAGTCCATGGCAAATGGTAGGGCTATGTTTCCACTCTGCCGCCAAAGGGATTGAGAAAAACGCGTTAGCCATATCACCTGTGGCATACCACTTGGGTGCCTTTCACTCTAGTTCATATTGAAGTTCTAGCATGTCCAGCACAGCAGCACTCAGTGGCGGTGTGAATTCATTCAGGCCACGATAGTCTACTGTCAGTCTCCACTCTCCATTAGACTTTCGCACTGGCCATATTGGGCTGTTAAAGGGTGAGCGAGTCTTGCTGATCACTCCTTGGCTCGCCAGCTGACGAATCAGCTCATGGATGGGGATCAGGGAGTCTCGGTTGGTGCGATATTGCCGCTGGTGCACTGTCGTGGTAGTGATCGGCACCTGTTGTTCTTCCACCCTCAGAAACCCCAGAGCAGAATGGTCCTCCAAGAGACCGGGCAAGGTAGACAGCTGTTTAATTTCCTTCATCTCCAAGGCAGCTATACCAAAAGCCCACCTGTACCCTTTTGGGTCCTTAAAATACCCTCTCCTGAGGTAGTCTATGCCCAGGATGCACGGAGCCTCTGGGCCAGTCACAATGGGGTGCTTCTGCCACTCATTCCCAGTTAGGCTCACTTTGGCCTCTGATAGAGTCAGCTGTTTGGATCGCCCTGTCACTCAGTGATCACCCACAGGTGGGTTCTGCCCCTTTATGGCTTGATGGCATTAGGGTACACTGTGCACCGGTGTCCCCTAAAGCCTTATACTCGTGTGGCTCTGATGTGCCTAGCCATCGAATCCACACAGTCCAATAAACTTGGTTGTCCCTTTTTCCCGCCTGGCTGGAGGCAGGGCCCCTCTAGTCCTCGTCATAGTATTCGCTGCTCACTTGTAAATATGAATCTGAAGTCCCTTCATTAAGGGGACTCACATACCCTTGCCTCTAGGGTGAAAATAGATTTTCCATCCCACTTCCTCATGTCCTCTCCGTGGTGACGCAGGTAAAACCACAGGGTGGCCCGTCATGTATACCCTCTATATCCCCTCTCTTGAGCAGAAGCAGAGCGACGCTTACTCCTAATAGCTGAGATACTGGTTTGTACAGGTGGGGAGCAGAACATATCTTCTTTGAATAGCTGGATTTCCCGGGACAGTTTCTCGGCCATCATGTCTAGCAGTTTCTCCACAGCCAAGATGCAAGCCCATAGGGAGGAAGAGACACTCTCTTCGTATTGCTGGAGTTCACCAGCCATTTCATCCACCATTTGACCTTCTCCCTCTTTCCAGGTCATTACTGCCAATGAGTTGGCATATGGTGATGGTGCACTCCGTTCAAACGTCCGCCACATGGGTCACGTGCACTTGACTTCATCTGGATCTTTGGATAGCTGCTTGTTGTTCAAATCATCATAAGTCACCTCCAGCACGGCTAATTCCCTCAGGTACTGGATAGCTCTCTCCATGGTGGTCCACTTGCCTGGGTGACACATGACATCTTCCTTGAAGGGATACCTTTCCTTCATAAGTCGCCTCCAGAGGCTGAGGACTTGTGCCCCTTTTCCAATCGCTTCGTCAGTGCCCCCTTCCCTAGAAAGGGATCCCAGCCGCTTGGCTTCTTTACCCTCTAACTCCAGGTTACTGGCCCTGTTATCCCAGCCTCTGAGCAGCCAGGTGACAATGTGCTCACCTGGACGACGGCTGAAATCCTTTTGCATATCTTGCAGCTCACTCAGGTATAGGGATCGGGTGGTAACTGTCTCTTTTATGAGTGATATGGGGCAGGCGAAGAGTGAAGTCAGGACCCTGAATTTTAGGAAAGCAAACTTCCAGCTCTTCAAGGAGTTATTCAGTAGGACCGCCTGTGAAACTGCTATCAGGGACAAGGGAGCAGAACAGAGCTTGCAGGTCTTTAAGGATGCTTTACACAGAGTGCAAGAGCTCTCGATCCCCAGGTGTAAGAAATCAGGAAAGGAAGGCAAGAGACCAGTATGGCTGAGTGGAGACTTGCTGGGCAAACTAAAGGGCAAGAAGGAAATGCACAGGCAGTGGAAGCAGGGACAGGTATCCTGGGAAGAGTACAGGGATGCCACCCTTTTGAGTAAGGATGGGGTCAGGAAGGCCAAGGTGTGGTGGAGCTGAAATTGTCAAGGTATGCCAAGAATAATAAGGGCTTCTACAGGAATGCCAGCCAGAAAAGGAAGATCAAAGAAGGTGTACCCCCCTTGATGAGCAAAACTGACAGAATGGTAACAATGGACGAGGAGAAGGCTGAGGTATTCAATGAATTCTTTGCCTCAGTCTTCACTGGCAGTCTCTCTTCCCACACCTCTTGAGTGGATGGCCTGCAAGATGGGGACTGGAGGAGCAAAGTCCCTCCCACTGTAAGAGAAGGTCAAGTTTGTGACCACCTGAGGAACCTGAATACACATAAGTCTATGGGACCTGACGAGATGCATCCCAGAGCCCTGAGGGAATTGGCTGATGTAGTTGCCAGGCCACTCTCCATGATATTTGAAAAGTCCTGGCAGTCAGGTGAAGTCCCTGGAGACTGGAAAAAGGGAAACATTGCACCTGTTTTTAAAAAGGGTAGCAAGGAGGACCCTGGGAACTACCGACCAGTCAGCCTCACCTCTGTGCCTGGGAAGATCATGGAACAGATCCTCCTAGAAGCTATGCTAAGGCACATGGAGGACAGGGAGGTGATTTGAGCCAGCCAGCATGGCTTCACCAAGGGCAAGTCCTGCCTGACCAACCTAGTGGCCTGCTATGATGGAGTGACCACATCAGCGGACAAGGGAAGAGCTACCGATGTCATCTATCTGGACTTCTGTAAGGCCTTTGTCACAGTTCCCCACCCACGGACTGTTGGGTGGATGAGGAACTGGTTGGATGGTCGCAGTACTGAGAGAGCTGGCGGAGGAGCTTGCCAAGCCACTCTCCATCATTTACCAGCAGTCCTGGTTTACAGGGGAGGTCCCAGAAGACTGGAGGCTTGCCAATGTGACGCCCGTCTACAAGAAAGGCCGGAAGGAGGATCCTGGGAACTACAGGCCTGTCAGCCTGACCTCTGTACGGGGGAAGATCATGGAGCAGTTCGTCTTGAGAGTGCTCACAGGGTATGTGCAGGACAACCAAGGGATCAGGCCCAGCCAGCATGGGTTCATGAAAGGCAGGTCCTGCTTGACCATCCTGATCTCCTTAGATGACCAGGTGACCCGCCTAGTGGATTGTTGGGATCACCCTGCAAGGGCTCGACCTTAAGGAGAAGGAGCTGTGGCATTGATCTGCACGGTTCGACCTTAAGGAGAAGGAGCTGTGGCATTGAGAAGCTGGCAAACAGCTGGATATCTGCACGCCCCGGCCTTGAGGAGAAGGAGCTGTGGTAAACAACTAAGAGGAAGCAAAGGAGTGCAGGAACACCTGCAAGCAGCGAATCCTGACTGTGTGAGAGGCGCATGGACAGCGCGTGATATTTTGTATATAGTCAATTGCAATAATGTGTGTAACAAGCTGTAACCAATCATGAGTGTGTGCGCAGTGACTAAGCAAAACTTATGATATATATTGGAGTCAGACAAGACAATAAATGGCTTCAGAATATAACTCTCATAGAGTTGTGAAGTCCATCCTTCTCCCACAGTGGATGAGGGAAAGACTGTGGATGTTGTCTACCTGGACTTTAGCAAAGCCTTTGACAGCATCTCCCACAGCATTCTCCTGGAGAAACTGGCGGCTCGTGGCTTAGACAGGTTTACTCTTCGCTGGGTGAGGAACTGGCTGGATGGCCGAGCCCAGAGAGTTGTGGTGAATGGCATTAAATCCGGCTGGCGGCCGGTCACAAGCGGTGTTCCCCAGGGCTCAGTTCTGGGGCCTGTCTTGTTCAATATCTTTATTGATGAACTGGATGAGGGAATCGAGTGCTCCCTCAGTAAGTTTGCAGATGACACCAAGTTGGGTGGGAGTGTTGATCTGCTGGAGGGTAGGAGGGCTCTGCAGAGGGATCTGGAGAGGCTGGATCGGTAGGCTGAGATCAACTGTATGAGGTTTAATAAGGCTAAGTGCCGGGTCCTGCACTTGGGTCAAAACAACCCCATGCAACGCTACAGGCTTGGGGAGGAGTGGCTAGAGAGCAGCTCGGCGGAAAGGGACCTGGGGGTGCTGGCTGACTGTCAGATGAATATGAACTGGCAGTGTGCCCAGGTGGCCAAGAAGGCCAACAGCGTCCTGGCCTGTATCAGGAATAGTGTGGCCAGCAGGAGTAGGGAAGTGATCGTGCCCCTGTACTCGGCACTGGTGCGGCCGCAGCTCGAATCCTGTGTTCAGTTTTGGGCCCCTCACTACAGGAAGGATGCTGAGGTGCTGGAGCGTGTCCAGAGAAGGACAACGAAGCTGGTGAGGGGTCTGGAGCACAAGTCTTATGCGGAGCGGCTGAGGGAACTGGGGTTGTTCAGTCTGGAGAAGAGGAGGCTGAGGGGAGACCTCATCGCTCTCTACAACTACCTGAAATGGTATTGTGGTGAGGTGAGTGTTGGTCTCTTCTCCCAAGTAACTAGTGACAGAATGAGAGGAAATGGCCTCAAGTTGCGCCAGGGGATGTTTAGATTGGATATTAGGAAAAATTTCTTCACTGAGAGGGTGGTCAGGCTTTGGAACAGGCTGCCCAGGGAGGTGGTGGAGTCACCATCACCGGAAGTAGTGAAACAATGCGTAGACATGACACTTCAGGACATGGTTTAGGGGACATGGTGGCGCTGGATTAATGGTTGGACTTGATGATCTTGAAGGTCCTTTCCAACCTTAGTGATTCTGTGTGTGTGATTCTGTGTGATCCAGAGGGTAGTGGTCAACGGCTCAATGTCCAGATGGAGATCTGTGACAGGCGGTGTCCCTCAGGGGTCCTTTTTGGGACCAGTACTGTTTAATATCTTCGTTAATGACATAGTGGGATCGAGTGCACCCTCAGCAGGTTTGCAGATGACACCAAGCTGAGTGATGCGGTTGAGACGCCTGAGGGATGGGATTCCATCCTGAGGGACTCGAGGAATCGAGGAACGGGCCCGTGTGAACCTGATGAGGTTCAACAAAGCCAAGTGCAGGGTCCTGCGCCTGGTTTGGGGCAACCCCTGGTATCAATACAGGCTGGGGGATGAAGGGATTGAGAGCAGCCCTGATGAGGACTTGGGGGTACTGGTGGATGAAAAGCTGGACATGAGCCAGCAATGTGTGCTCGCAGCCCAGAAGGCCAACCGTATCCTGGGCTGCATCCAAAGAAGCGTGGCCAGCAGGTCGAGGGAGGTGATTCTGCCCCTCTACTCCACTCTGGTGAGACCCCACCTGGAGTCCTGCGTCCAGCTCTGGAGCCCTCAGCACAGGGAAGACATGGACCTGTTGGAGAGGGTCCAGAGGAGGGCCACAAAAATGATCAGAGGGATGGAACACCTCTCCTATGAGGACAGGCTGAGAGAGTTGGGGTTGTTCAGCCTGGAGAAGAGAAGGCTCCGGGGAGACCTTATTGCCACCTTTCAGTACTTAAAGGGGGCTTAGAAGAAAGATGGGGACAGACTGTTTAGCAGGGCCTGTTGCGACAGGACAAGGGGTAATGGTTTTAAACTAAAAGAGGGTAGATTTAGACTACATTTAGGGAAGAAATTTTTCACTTTGAGGGTGGTGAGACACTGGAACAGGTTGCCCAGAGAGGTAGGTGGTAGATGGCCCATCCCTGGAAACATTCAGGGTCAGGTTGGACAGGGCTCTGAGCAACCTGCTCTAGTTGAAGATGTCCCTGCTCATTGCAGGGGGATTGGACTAGATGACCTCTAAAGGTCCCTTCCAACCCAAAGATTCTATGATTCTGTGACTTGTGTTCCAGCAACTGGTGTGGGACCTCTGGTCACGGGGTCCCTGTGTCCATGGTGCCAGTAATTGGTGTGAGAGAGGGTCTAAGTATCAGCTGGACTGGGACTGTGGGTTGGCAAGCCGATGTGACCATGGTGGCAGCAACTGTAGAAAGGAGGATGTGCAAGAGAGTGTGTGATTAGTAGCGAATATCAAGCCAGACTGGCCAGCAAGCAGGTTAAGTGGCCTGGGAGACAAGTATTTGTGTGCTTCTCCAAGGGTGAGACCACAGGAGGAGTTGGCTACTGGAGGGGCCAGCCAGCTGCCAGAGGGACTATAGGGTCTGGGGGTCTGTGAAGGTGAGATCTGCTTGTGTCTGTGTGCCTCTAAGGGCAAGACTACAAGGTTTGGCTACCAGAGGGAGATGGGGAGTCCCAGCCAGCTCTGCATGCGTGCATGTGTGTCTGTGCATGAGGAGGTCTGTACCAGCAACTGGACTGGGTCTGCAGGTCTTGGAGGCTCATATGTCCAGATGCAAGCAACTGGGGATTACTGGGATCCAGGGGCCAGCTACTGGGCAGACTGAGTGTCCACATTTTTATATGTGTATATATTCCTACTAATGGATCTTCATCCTGATCATCCAGAGAGGGAAAGAGTGTGAAGCCATTGGTGCTGCTTTTGTTTGTTTGAGCTCTGAGTGTACCTATATGTGTTGATCTGTGTGGCCAGCTGTGTGTATATGTGGTATATACTTGTGCTCATGCATGTACCTACTGGGAAGAAATGCTCAGCCTGGCTACTGCTTGGACATGGGAGTATAGAGCTTCAGCAGCCTTACCTCTGTCAGACTACTGGATTCGTCCTTCTTTAACATTCACCTCTGGGTGAAGAGGTAGGTTTCAGGGATGCATCCATTCTCTTTCAAGTCACACATTGTCATGGTGTTGTCCCAGATATGGGTTCCTTCACATGGTGTGCAGAGCGCTGAAAAACACAGAGTCAAGAGACTTGCTTTTATTCTATGTCTGCGCAGAGTTGGGTGCTAGGTGGTAGGTCCACAAAGCTAGCATACCTCAGTCGACACATGGAAAATATTTATACATTTCGAGCAAAAGTTATCAGTACTTTTGCAAGTTGTCTCAGTCACCCTTGTTCACAGTGGTTCTCACAAGCCTCGTCTCCACTTAAAGTCACAGCGTCCCTCTTTTTTACTGGGCATGCTCAGTGATGAAGAGGTTTCTGAGGGTAGGGGGCTTTCTCTACCCCAGGGCAGGTTTTTTACTACGTTTATTAGGATAGTTCACTCAAGGTTCAGTAGTTGTGTTTCTTTTGTGAGTATCTTGTTCCTTCCCTCAGGGTTGCACCTTGTTAACTGCTCACAGAGACTAAACAATACCCCCAGCTTAATTCCTTGCATATCTCAAACAAATCCCCCCTTTGAGACTTAGATAAATAACTCATATTTCAAATAAGTCTCACCTAGATCTTTCCATTCTAAAGTCTTCATCCTTGGGAGGCTTCAGAATTTTCCAGAACTGCTCTTTGGTTCCTTCCCATTGCCACATGTCTTGTTGGAAATTTTCTCTATCCTTTATAGGGAGGCTTTCAGGTCTGAGGAGTTTATTTTCCTCTGTTGTGAGCATGCCTACCTTGGGTGATTGCATTAGAGCTATTTGCTTCATCATGAGCCAAACCTTAAAGTACAATATGATGATAAGCAATAAACATAAACATGTTAGTGACAATAAGATCACAACGGGATGTAGCATGAGATTAAGAATGCTGGTTGCTGTGTGTGACCACCCGAGGAGGGCTTCCCATCATCTATGTTCTCCATCTTTCTTCATTTTTTCCAAAACATAATGCCTCTCTTCTGCATCATGGTGAATGGTGATGAAAGTTCTTTGTCCATCATCTCAGGCACGTTCCAGCAACCGGCATAGATCATTATGTTGTAAAAGTTTTTTTAACAATGTGAGTTTCATCCCAATGGGAGTAGGCAATAGATTTTCAACTAAAGTATAATTGGATTGTAACAGTTGATAAGATGCAACAGGAGCTGAATAGTTGAAATCACATCCTATAAATTTAATAGAGTTACAAACACAAGTATTTGAGTGTTTACTTATTCCAACAGTGATATTATCTACAACTAATAAATTACAGAGAGTTCTTATACATACACATCCCTTCCCAATATATATAAGTACAGTTCCAGGGATCTCTTCTGGATGTGTCTCAAAGTGACAAACATTTTGCTCAGTGTCAAGGCAAATGTCCTGAGCTTTAATGGTGTTACTTTCGCAAATAAAACCCTGTTGCTCCTGTACCACACATGCACCAATTTCAACAGTCTGCCATCTGTTATTACCTCTTTGGGCCCATACTCTGGCTCTAATGGATAGAGTACAGTCCCGTTGTGATTTAATCCGAACACGATGATCAGGTAGATGGTATTTACTTATGCATTCTGTATGGTAAAGACAAAAGCCATGACTTTATTACTGATAGAATTATAAGTGAGATTATCTAGATACCACCATGACTGGAATTTTCAGTTGTGTTTTCTCAGATTATTTTTGACATTTCAGTGGGAAAGGTGCCATCTTCACCTTCTCTTACAATTGCTGCTATTGTAGATTGCACCCACGGTTGAGCTTGGGTACAACTAAGAGCTAGAGAAATACTACTTTGGGCTACACCAAGTGCATCTAGGATTAATTGGCAGTCCTTTTCATCAACTCTTTCCTACTGAGGCAATACATCAAATAAAAGCCATTGATGAGTTCCTAAAGCTGATAGGGAGGACCGTAATGGATGTCCTAGTTTGTTTAGATCATGTGTGGCTGTACTAAGTTTGTTTGCAAGTACTTCAGCTTTTAAGCTGTTTAAGACTCCAAACCCTGTCCCTAAGGTACCAGTTAGATCTCTCCTTGCTCATTTTGAAGTGGTAACAGATCGCTCATGTAACCATGCTAACCACCCAGCATAAGACATACTTATGCTGGTGAACAGGTTGGTTTAACTGCAGAGATATTAATCTGCATTGATAGCTCTACTCGTTTGATGGACCATGATGGGTTAAGCATCACTTGCTGTCATCCTACGTATCTGATTGATTACATATGATCCAATTTCAGAGATCAATGGGTATATAGTTTGAGTGGTTGTGTAAGTAATCGGGTAGGAAATAGATTGATAGGTAGTTGGGGTAACTGTTGGAGTAGTATGAGGTTTAGGGATAGGTGTTAACATGATCTTTAAGGATAGTCCGTTTACATTATCTTTCCCTGTATCTTCCCACAAACATACTACTGTCAGAGTTGTGTCATTGAAGAAGAAAGAATCTAACATTACAGTAGGGGCATGAAAAGCAGCTTTCCCTTTCCTTTGATTGAGTTTGAGTCATCATTTTGATGACTATAGAGACATGTCCCTTTAGACAGTTTGTCACATTACATTCAATAGAGATTCTACCACCTGGCTGGTGTAACAGAAATGAGGTACCTATTTGTTTTTGTCATTATAAGATTACTAGTGATTGTCAATGTAAGGTTCTGTATTGGCTTTCCCATTATTCCTGTGTTTCTGTCAACTCTGATCACATATGGTATAGAGTGTCTGATTAGCAGTAAAAGCAAGAGTATCTTCATTGATATTCTTATAGTCATTGTGATTTAGTTTGAAAAGATCAGTGTTACCATAAACCATATTATAACTATAAACAGTTCGTTAGCCCATAGAGTTTTTAGAAAGTCTTAGCTTTAGCGCTCCCGTTGGTACAGATGTCCACTGTTCCTCTGGTGGAGCTCCCTTCACTCTCGTGTAGTGGATCCAGGAGCTGATCCCTTCTACTTTTCTTATAGCGGTTCATCCTTCCAGGTCCGCACGTAAATCAGACCGCTGGGCTTGAAGTTATGTACCGGAGAGTCCAAAGGAAGTGGAGCCCGCTGGTTGAGATACCTGTGTAAAGAGGATAATACCTGCGAGAGAGAGAACAAATAATCTTTCAATATTCACAGAATCACTAGGTTGGAAAGGACCTTCAAGATCATCAAGTCCAACCATTAATCCAGCGCCCCCGTGTCCCCTAAACCATGTCCTGAAGCGCCACATCCACACGTCTTTTGAACACTTCCAGAGATGGCGACTCCACCACCTCCCTGGGCAGCCTGTTCCAATGCCTGACCACCCTCTCAGTGAAGAAATTTTTCCGAATATCCAATCTAAACCTCCCCTGGCGCAACTTGAGGCCATTTCCTCTTGTCCTATCGCTAGTTACTTGGGAGAAGAGACCAACACCCTCGTCGCCACAACCCCCTTTCAGGTAGTTGTAGAGAGCGATAAGGTCTCCCCTCAGCCTCCTCTTCTCCAGACTAAACAAGCCCAGTTCCCTCAGCCGCTCCTCATAAGAATTGTGCTCCAGCCCCCTCACCAGCTTCGTTGTCCTTCTCTGGACACGCTCCAGCACCTCAACATCCTTCTTGTAGTGAGGGGCCCAAAACGGAACACAGGATAAAAGCTGCGGCCTCACCAGTGCCGAGTACAGGGGCACAATCACTTCCCTACTCCTGCTGGCCACACTATTCCTGATACAGGCCAGGACGCTGTTGGCCTTCTTGTCCACCTGGGCACACTGCTGGCTCATGTTCAGCCGGCTGTCAACCAGCACCCCCAGGTCCCTTCTACCAGGCTGCTCTCCAGCCACTCCTCCCCAAGCCTGTAGCTTTGCATGGGGTTGTTGTGGCCGAAGTGCAGGACCTGGCACTTGGCCTTATTAAACCTCATACAGTTGACCTCTGCCCATCGATCCAGCCTCTCCAGATCCCTCTGCAGAGCCCTCCTACCCTCCAGCAGATCAACACTCCCACCCATCTTGGTGTCATCTGCAAACTTACTGAGGGAGCACTCGATCCCCTCATCCAGATCATCGATAAAGATATTGAACAAGACCGGCCCCAGAACCGAGCCCTGGGGAACACCGATTGCGACTGGCCGCCAGCCGGATTTAACGCCGTTCACCACAACTCTCTGGACTCGGCCATCCAGCCAGTTCCTCACCCAGCAAAGAGTAAACCTGTCTAAGCCACGAGCCGCCAGTTTCTCCAGGAGAATGCTGTGGGAGATGCTGTCAAAGGCTTTACTAAAGTCCAGGTAGACAACGTCCACAGTCTTTCCTCATCCACTAGACGGGTCACCTGGTCATAGAAGGAGATCAGGTTGGTCAGGCAGGACCTGCCTTTCATCAGCCTGTGCTGGCTAGGCCTGATCCCTTGGTTGTCCTGCACATGCCCTGTGAGCACCCTCAAGATGAACTGCTCCATGATCTTCCCCGGCACCAAGGTCAGGCTGACAGGCCTGTAGTTCCCAGGATCCACCTTCCGGCCTTTCTTGTAGATGAGCGTCACATTGCCAAGCCTCCAGTCTCCTGGGACCTCCCCTGTTAACCAGGACTGCTGATAAATGATGGAGTGCCTTCGCAAGCTCTTCTGCCAGCTCTCTCGGTACTCTCGGGTGGATCTCATCAGGCCCCATAGACTTGTGGGTGTCCAGGTGGCTTAGCATGTCCTTGACTGCTTCCTCCTGGAATATGAGGAGTATATTCTGCTCTCAATCCCTGTCTTCCAGCTCAGGGGGCTGAATACCCTGAGGATACCTAGTCTGGATATTAAAGACTGAGGCAAAGAAGGCATTAAGTACCTCAGCCTTGCCTTCGTCCTTGGAGACAATGTTCCCTGCCATATCCAATAAGGGATGGAGATTCTCCTTGTCTCTCTTTTTGTTGTTAATATATTTGTAGAAGCATTTTTTGTTATCCTTTACGACTGTGGCCAGATTGAGCTCTAGCTGGGCTTTTGCCTTTCTGATTTTGTCCCTGCTTGACCTAACGAGATCCTTGTACTCGAGTTGCCTGCCCCTTCTTCCAGAGGTGATAAACTCTCCTCTTTTCCCTGAGTCCCAGCAAAATCTCCCTGTTCAGCCAGACCGGTCGCCTTCCCCGCCAGCTCTTCTTACGGCACATGGGGACCGCCTGCTCCTGCGCCTTTAAGATCTCCTTCTTGAAGACTGGTGGGCTCACTCACGAGCTGCGTCAGGAAGTTATCCTCCACACACTCCAGGAACCTCCCAGATTGTTTCCTCTCTGCTGAAGTTCCTCTTCAGCCTCTCTCTCTGAAGTTCCTCTCTTCCTTCACCTTTTATGTGTATCTGATCACTCCAGCTACCCACCTCATTGACGGGATACGGTTTTCCATATAATATTTCAAAGGGGCTTATCCCTTCTCTCACTTGTGGAGTAATCCTCATCCTCATCAGGGCAACTGATAGGATATCTACCCATTTAAACTGGGTTTCTTGACATAGTTTAGAAATTTGTCTTTTAAAGGTCTGATTCATCCTTTCTATCTTCCCACTAGACCGTGGTCTCCAAGGGGTATGTAGATCCCGTTTCAACTGGAGGAATCTCGACACTCCTTGGACTGTTTCCAAAAAAAAATGAGGTCCATTGTCAGAGGATAAGCCCTCAGGGATTCCGAATCGAGAAATTATTTCTGTTAATAATATTTTAATGACTTCCCTAGCTCGATTGTTGCGGCAAGGGAAATCTTCAGGCCACCCAGAGAATGTGTCTACTAAAACAAGTAGATATTTATATTGCCCACACTTTGGTAACTCAGAGAAATCTATTTGCCAGTGCTCCCCAGGGGCTATTCCTCTTTTTGCTTCACCCATCGGTGGCTTTCTTTGAATCTTAGGGTTGTTTGTGCAGCAGGTCTGACACCTTCTTACTATTAGGTCCGTACTTGATTGTATTTTTGGCCCTATAGCATATCTCCTAACACTGCTTATCATAGCATCAGCTCCCATGTGAGTTTCTTCATATAGTTTCTTGAGGAGAGCCTCTATCACTTTGGCTGTAGAAAGAACTTGCTGATTCGGGGTTACCAACCATCCTTCCATGTCTCTTGAACATTTCAGTTTTTCTGCTAATTGATCTTCTTTTTTTGAATACCAAGGGGGTTTCATATCAGTCCTTCTGATAGGTATCAAAGCTCTGATTAGCTGTTTGTGCAAGGCAGCCCTTATTGCAGCTAAGTCTGCTCTTTTGTTTCCTTTAATTATTTCTCCTTGTCCTTTTTGATGAGCTCTGCAGTGGATTATTGCCTTTTTTGTTTAAAATAGCCACCACTGCATGTGGGACTAGTACTGTTATTGGTTGTCCCAAGGTGAGCCTTCAGGCTTCCCGAATTAACAGAACAGTGATGGCTACAGCTCAAAGACAAGCCAGCCATCCTTCACTCGCTTCACCCAGTTGTTTCAAAAAATAGGCTACTGGCCTTTTCCAGCTTCCAAGCATCTAAGTCATCACACCCGAGGCCACTTGTTGTCTCTCATGTACATATAACTGAAAAGGTTTTGTCAGATCACGGAGGCCCAAAGCTGGGGCTTCCATTAATTTTCTTTTAATGTCATCAAAACTACTCCGACACTCTGGAGTCCATTCTAACAACTCCCCTGGGCCCTTTGTGGCTGCATATAAGGGTTTGGGTATAAGTCCAAAATTTGGGACACATCCAGCAGAATCCGACCATTCCCATAAACCCCTTTAACTGTTTTTTGGTTTTGGTACTGCTATTCGGCATATATCCTCCTTCCTTTCTTCCCCTAATGCTCATTGTCCTTTTGATATATTAAAACCAAGGTATTAGACTTCCTTCCTCACAATTTGGGCCTTTTTCTTCAAGACCCAGTATCCAGCCAGTCCCAGAAAGTTTAGCAGGCTTACCGCAGCTTCTGCACAAACTTGTTCAGTATCAGCTCCGATTAAGATATCGTCCACATACTGTAAAAGAGTAACACCATCATTATTAGTTTGCCATTGTTCTAATTCTTTAGCCAGTACTTCACCAAACAAAGTGGGACTATTTTTAAATCCTTGGGGGAGCACAGTCCAACACAGCTGCACCTTTCTTCCCATTGTGGGGTTTTCCCATTTGAAGGCAAAGATTGTTTGGCTTTGTTCGTCCACTGGGATACAAAAGAAAGCATCTTTTAAGTCCAAAACAGTAAAATAGGCATTTGTTTCAGGTACCGAAGTTAGTAAGTACGATGTATGTCCACGGTTATTTGATTTATCCCCCTTAAGTCTTGTACTAGTCTATATTCTTCAGCACAAGGCTTCTTTACTGGTAAAATAGGAGTATTAAATTCAGATTGACATTCTCTAAGCAGTCTGTATTGCATAAAAGTACTTATCAAGGGCTTCAGACCCTTGTGTGCTTCCAATCTAATAGGGTACTGATTTACCCTTACCAGCTTTGCCCCCGGCTTTAGTTCTATTTTAATCCAAGTTACATTTTTTGCTTTACCTGGTTTTTTAGAAACCCATACCAGGGGAATTACCGCATTTGATACAGTGTTTGGAATATGCTCTTCATATTCTTCCAATGTTTCATCTGTCAGCAAGCAGATCTGGGCTCTCCAGGCTGTTTCAGGCAGGATATGGAGCTGTACAGCATTCTCAGAAAAGGTTACTTGTGCATTTATGTTACTTATGCAAACTAAAGTTTGCATAACAAATCTCATTCCAATAAGGGTCAGGGGGCATTCTGGCATATATAGAAACTCATGAATTAATTTAGTTCCCCCAGTTGTTCATTCCCTTGGTTGTAAAAATGGCCTTAATGTTCTCTTTCCCATTGCCCCAACAATAGGTATAGTTACTTAGAGGTCCTTCACAACTGATGACTACTGAATGAGTGGCCCCACTGTCAATTAAAAAAATCTATGGTCTCATTCCCCAGCTTAACTGGAACCAGGGGATCGGCTGGGGACACTTCAATGTTTTCCCCCGATTCTCTTCATTCATTGTCTGAATCTTCTACCATAATAAGATTAGCCTTTCCTGCATGATCTTGTTCCTCTGGCCCCTTTTGGTTTGGGCATTTGTTCTTCCAGTGCCCTTCCTGTCTACAGGCTGCACATTGATTTGGTCCTAAAGGGGTTTGGTTTTGCGAGCCTCTTCCCTGCATTATCCCAGTGCGTCCCCCTCTTCCTCTAGCTCTTGCACTACCTTTTCCTCTGATATCATTTCCATTTATTGCTGCTGCCAGTAAAGATGCTTGCAACCTCATTCTGCTCTGTTTTTCTTTTCTTTCTCTCTCATCCCAGCTGTTGTACACTTTATATGCTATTTCTATCAACTGTGAAATCAACATTCCCCCAGCCTCCTCAACTTTCTCCAACTTTCTCCTTATATCCTGAGTCGACTGTCCAATGAGCAGCATATTGAACATGGTCTGATTTGCCTCATCATCTGGATTCAAGTCCGTCCATTTTCTAGCTACTTCACATAATCTCTTGTAAAAGGCCGATGGATTTTCATCAGGGCCCTGTCTCACCTCATATAGTTTGGACACATTTTTTGGTCTCGGTACTCCGTGATGAACTCCATATAATATTAATTGTTGGTATTGCTTCAGCTGGGCTCCCCCCCCATTAGGATCCCACTCTGTATCTTTTCTGGTAGGCAAATGATCCTCAGGGTCCTCCTGTCTATTTCTTTTCTCACCTTCTTCCCTGACTTTTTTATTATCATTCTTTTTTCCTCTGCCATAAAGAAAGTATTTAACAATGCTTGTAAATCTCCCCAACTGTGAGTAGGACTGTGAGTCAGCATTAGAGTCTCTAAAAGCTGGTGCATTCCTTCAGGATTCTCTCTGTATGAACCAACAGATTGTTTCCAATTTAACAGGTCAGAGGTAGTGAACGGAACATGTACAAAAAATGGTAATCCTTCCGGTCCCACCGCTTGTCTCAAGGGAGCCTGAATAACAGGCTGAGTGTGCCCTCTAGTCCAACTGGAAATGGGGCTGAAATTCTCATTGCCCGATTGTGAATTAGAATTAATTAATTAATGCTATTTTTGTATAAAGGTAGCGTTGTTGGAACTAAGTTGTACATCCTCCTGTTCTTCTCCCTCTGCAATTTTTTGTTATCACAGTCTATGCTACAACCACTTTTTTTTTTTTATCAGAAGCTGTATACATCATTAGGTCAGTTGTTAGTTTACATTTTTCTGAATATCAGGATTTCTGTAGAGAGTCATAAAAGCATCAACATACAAAACTTCATCCCATTTTCCCAAGACGACGACAAAACAACATTAACTGCAGTATAATATTAAATTGTAAAGACCCATTTTCCAGCCATTGTTCACCATCATCCAATTTGCAATTTAGCCACCACTGATTACAATATGTTTTCATTTTATCTTTAGTCATCAGATCACCTACAAACTTATTCCAGTTTTTCAAAATACACCCCAAAGGACTATAGAGAGGAATCACGGATTGGTTCAATCCCATTTTACCTATTGTTTCCTGTACCCCGTTCTCACACTTGGCTCTGACACCCCCCTGGTACCAAGCTTCTATGTGTGAAGAACGTACCTTTATGTGCCCTCGGCTCTGACCCCACTGGTCAATTACGGCACCCCTTGCCGGCGTCCACGTGTGACTTTATGCGCATGCGACTTTATAACCTTCTGCAGAAATAATGAAATTTTGATACTCACCAATCCAAGGATTCATCC
This sequence comes from Phaethon aethereus, assembly GCF_964289735.1. Classification (NCBI taxonomy): domain Eukaryota; kingdom Metazoa; phylum Chordata; class Aves; order Phaethontiformes; family Phaethontidae; genus Phaethon; species Phaethon aethereus. Next base: position 20,152,629 of record NC_138581.1, read on the forward strand.
CCCTTTCACCCTTCTGCAAATATCTCTTTTCGGGCGTTGCACCTTTGAGTTTCTTGTCACCCCGACCTCGGAGGAGGTCCGGAGGAGTCCCCGATCAACAGGTCGATGCGTGCTGGAGTCCTGTCCGGTCCCATTCTCTGCTGTTGGGGTCGGCAAGACAATCTGGGCAAGGCCTTATGGCAGTCCCATCTAGGTTGCCAAAACTGTTGTCCCAAATACGGGTTCTTCCACCCGGTGTGCAGAGAGCCGAAAAACATACAGAGCCGAGATACTTGCTTTTATTCCAAATCTGCGCAGATCGGGGTGCTAGATGGTAGGTCCACAAAGCTAGCACACCTCAGTTGACACATGGAAAATATTTACAGATTTCAAGCAACAGTTATCAGTACTTTTGCAAGTTGTCTCAGTCACCCTTGTTCATATTGGTTCTCGCAAGCCTCGTCTCCACTTTAAGTCACAACGTCCTTTTTTTTATACTGCACATGCTCAGGGAGGAAGGGGCTTCTGTGGGTAGGGAAAGCCCAAGGGCGGGTTTCTACTATGCCAATTTTATGTTAATCATATGTTAATCATATGTTAATTAAGATAGTTCACTTAAACTTCAGTAGTTGTGTTCCCTTTGTGGTTATCTTGTTCCTTTCCCTCAAGGTTGCTCCTCGTTAACTACTCACAGAGACTAAACAATACCCTCAGCTTCATTCCTAGGATACCTCCAACACTGGGAGCTTTTTTCCTTCTTCTGTTAGAAGGTTATTAAAGCTGTCTGGTTGCAGCTCAGCAAAGACAAGACTGAAGAAAACCAGCTAGATTTAGGGATAAGGAAAGAGCTTATCCCTATGGGGTCATCAGAGATAACTTAGGAATAGTGCACCCACAATACTGAAATAACCAGACCTAAGAATTGGAGATCTACGGATGTATTTTCTTAATCTGTGATAAGAAATGAAGTCCACATCACAGCCACGCTGTGACTTTAAGTGGAGATGAGGCTTGCAAGAACCAATATGAAGAAAGGTGACTAAGCAAACTTGCAAAATACTGATAAATGTTGCTTGAAATGTATAAATATTTTCCCTGTGTTAACCGAGGTGTGCTAGCTTTGTGGACCTAACCACCTAGCACCCTGATCTGCGTAGACATGGAATAAAAGCAAATATCTCGGCTCTGTGTGTTTTTCGGCTCTCTGCACACCAGGTGAAAGAACCCATATTTGGGACAACACCAACACTGGGGCATGACAAGAGAGAGACATCCTTGCCAAAGCCTGAGAGGGAGATAGAAAGCCTCATGGGAGGCAATATTCAAGCCTTCTTACAGAACAAAGGAAACAAGAATGAGTCTCTCCTTTTTGACCAGTAGCTACTGTAGCATCTGTTGGGGAATTTTTATTGTACCCTTCGAGGAGAATTAAACACATTTTTGTGCTTAAATATATTTAATGGACACTGCATTGAGCAGAGTCCTACCGCCATAAGCCATTCCACAAGAAGTCTGCAAGGATGCAGCACAAGCCAATTCCTTATATACACTTGCGCCAGCACCAATCATAGGAGCATCAGCACGTGGAGCCTTATCCCTGCGTTTGGTTCATTCCCCAGCACCAGTTCTGCTGACCAAAAGCGTCCCCCTGAGCACTCACTTTCCATGATCCTTACAAGACAGCATTTCTTTTCTTATCAGCAAGGAGCCCTTCTGTCTCTAGCGTTCCTGCTTCTAGGCAGTTTAACCAGTTCTGCAGTTAGGCCTTCTTGCCCTCCATACCAGATCATTCCTCTGTCACAAATTACCATTGCTGAGCAGTTACAATTCGAAATTCCCCTTCAGCTGAAATGGATCCCATGGGCCCATGGGCAGAGGGTGTGGGTGGAGGCACCAGGTGAGGCTGGTCAGGGCCAGTAAGGCCTGTGCACTCAGAGGCCTGACAAAGGCAGAAATGTCCTTCTTGTTCCTTGAGTTCATGTACCCAGGTGGCTAACTAGGTAGTCACTGCACTATCCATGGCTCTGTCATTGGACAGAGACCCCAGACATGATGCCTCCCAGTCATCTAGCTCTAAGCTGCTGGTGCCCACACCGCAGCATCATAATAGGTTAGTAGGTTTTCCTCTACTCGTTTAAAATCAGTCTTTAGGTCCCTATTTAAGGGTTGTGTGGTTTCAGTTTTGTCGTGGTTTAGCCGCTCCCAGTTGCCCAGCCGGCAACTAAGCACCACGCAGCCGCTCGTTCACTCCCCCACAGTGGGACGGGGGAGAGAATCGGAAAAGTGAGGAAAGTCATGGTTTGAGATAAAGACAGTAATAGGTAAAGTAAAAGCCGCACACGCAAGTAAAGCAAAACAAGGAATTCATTCACTGCTTCCCATCGGCAGGCAGGTGTTCAGCCATCTCCAGGAAAGCAGGGCTCCATTACGCGTAATGGTTACTTGGGAAGACAAACGCCATAACTCCGAACGTCCCTCCACCCCTTCCTTCTTCTTCGCCCCAGCTTTATATACTAAGCATGATGTCTGTCGTGGTTTAGCCCCAGCCAGCAATTAAGCACCATGCAGCCGCTTGCTGACTCTTCCCCTCCCCCGGTGGGATGGGGGAGAGAATCAGGAAAAACTTGTGGGTTGAGATAAAAACAGTGTAATAGGACAGCAAGAGAGAAGGAAACAACAATGATAATAATAATAATAACAATGACAAAGGAATGTACAAGAACAAGTGATGCCCAATACAGCAATTGCTCACCACCCGGTGATCGATAGCCCGTCCCCAAGCAGCGATTTCCGCCCCCCGGCTAACTCCAGTTTATGTACTGGGCATGACGTTATATGGTAGGGAATATCTCTTTGGCCAGCCTGGGTCAGCTGTCCCGGCTGTGCCCCTTCCCAGCTTCTTGTGCACCTCCTCACTGGCAGAGCATGAGAATCTGAAAAGTCCTTGACTGAGTACAAGCACTACAACTACATAGCCACAAATAAAACTTCAGTGCGTTATCAACATCATTCTCATACCAACTCCAAAGCACAGCCCTATACCAGTTATCAGGAAGAAAAAACAACTCCATCCCAGATGAAACCAGGACAGTATCCACCCCTTATTTCATACCATTTACGTCATGCCCAGGTCCTACACTTTTCAATACATTCCAGTTATTCATTATTACTCTTCCTGTCTTTTAATATATACACACAGATACCATTCTCTTAGTCCATGGGCCATCCCTTTAAAATGTCTGTGGAGTTCATTCGGTCCATGACTCTCGGCTTCATCCATCATAGCAGTCTCTCAGGGCAGGGGAGATGGTATGTGGCGTTGGATTGTCATCTGGCACGGTCCATGTCCATGATCTGCAGGTCGAAGATGTCGATCTTGAGGAAGTTGCTGGGCGCAAGCTGCTGAAGCCAGTTCTGGTTCCATCACTACTGCACATCGCGCATTCCTCATCAGTCTGGGTGATTCTTAGTGTAATACCATTGATATGGTAGATAGCAACCACAGTAGTAATGACATACCATATTGTGTAGCAATTAACATAATACAATTCAAATCATTGACTGTTTTCACCCAAAATCAAATCTCCTTGAGGTACGCTTCGAACTTCCCCATCCTCCCGCATTACCCACCAAGTGCACCCACCAGGTCCCTGGGCAAAGGCAATCCCACGAATGGGTTTGCATTTGCCCGAGGCAGGAGTAACCCAGACTGTCTTCCCCAGCATATTTCTCACGTGCACCACAGGGACTTTATTCCCTTCTACAGTACATAAAAGTTTTGATTGGGCAGGGCCAGCTCGATTGACAGATCCCCTAGTGTTGACTAATCAGGTGGCTTTTGCTAAATGTTTATCCCAATGTTTGAATGTCCCATCACCCATTGCTCTCAGTGTAGTCTTTAACAGCCCATTGTGTCATGCAATTTTCCCAGAGTCTGGTGCATGATAGGGGATGTGATATACCCACTCAATGCCGTGCTCTTTGGCCCAGGTGTCTATGAGGTTGTTTTGGAAATGAGTTCCATTGTCCGACTCAGTTCTTTCTGGGGTGTCATGTCACCATAAGACTTGCTTTTCAAGGCCCAGGATAGTGTTCCGGGTGGTGGCATGGGGTACGGGTTACGTTTCCAGCCATCCAGTGGTTGCTTCCACCATTGTAAGAACATAGCACTTGCCTTGGCAAGTTTGTGGGAGTGTGATATAGTCAACCTGCCAGGCCTCCCGATATTTATATTTCAGCCATCTTCCTTTATACCAGAGGGGCAAGATTAGAAAGGCAAAAGCCCAGCTGGAGCTCAGTCTGGCCACAGTTGTAAAGGATAATAAAAAATGCTTCTACAAATATATTAACAACAGAAAGGCAGGCAAGGAGAATCTCCATCCCTTACTGGATATGGCGGGGAACATTGTCTCCAAGGACGAGGACAAGGCTGAGGTACTTAATGCCTTCTTTGCCTCAGTCTTCAATAGCCAGTCCAGGTATCCACAGGGTATTTAGCCCCCTAAGCTGGAAGACAGGGATGTAGAGCACAATAAACTCCTCATAATCCAGGAGGAAGCAGTTAAGGACCTGTTAAGCCACCTGGACACCCACAAGTCTATGGGGCCTGATGGGATCCACCCGAGAGTGCTGAGAGAGCTGGCGGAGGAGCTTGCCAAGCCACTCTCCATCATTTATCAGCAGTCCTGGTTTACAGGGAAGGTCCCAGAAAACTGGAGGCTTGCCAATGTGACACCCATCTACAAGAAAGGCCGGAAGGAGGATCCTGGGAACTACAGGCCTGTCAGCCTGACCTCTGTACGGGGGAAGATCATGGAGCAGTTGGTCTTGAGAGTGCTCACAGGGCATGTGCAGGACATCCAAGGGATCAGGCCCAGCCAGCATGGGTTCATGAAAGGCAGGTCCTACCTGACCAACCTGATCTCCTTCTATGACCAGGTGACCCGCCTAGTGGATGAGGGAAAGACTGTGGACGTTGTCTACCTGGACTTTAGTAAAGCCTTTGACAGCATCTCCCACAGCATCCTCCTGGAGAAACTGGTGGCTCATGTCTTAGGTTTACTCTTCTCTGGGTGAGGAACTGTCTGGATGGCCAAGCCCAGAGAGTTGTGGTGAATGGCGTTAAATCCGGCTGGCGGCCGGTCACAAGCGCTGTTCCCCAGGGCTCGGTTCTGGGGCCGGTCTTGTTCAATATCTTTATCGATGATCTGGATGAGGGGATCGAGTGCTCCCTCAGTAAGTTTGCAGATGACACCAAGATGGGTGGGAGTGTTGATCTGCTGGAGGGTAGGAGGGCTCTGCAGAGGGATCTGGACAGGCTGGATCGATGGGCAGAGGTCAACTGTATGAGGTTTAATAAGGCCAAGTGCCGGGTCCTGCGCTTCGGCCACAACCACCCCATGCAACGCTAGAGGCTTGGGGAAGAGTGGCTAGAGAGCAGCCTGGCGGAAAGGGACCTGGGGGTGCTGGTTGACAGCCGGCTGAATATGAGCCAGCAGTGTGCCCAGATGGCCAAGAAGGCCAACAGCGTCCTGGCCTGTATTAGCTATAGTGTGGCCAGCAGGAGTAGGGAAGTGATTGTGCCCCTGTACTCGGCATTGGTGAGGCCACTCCTCAAATATTGTGTTCAGTTTTGGTCCCCTCACTACAAGAAGGATGTTGAGGTGCTGGAGTGTGTCCAGAGAAGGGCAACAAAGCTAGTGAGGGGTCTGGAGCACGTGTCTTATGAGGAGTGGCTGACGGAACTGGGGTTGTTCATCCTGGAGAAGAGGAGGCTGAGGGGAGACCTCATCGCTCTCTACAACTACCTGAAAGGGGGTTGTGGCGATGTGGGTGTTGGCCTCTTCTCCCACGTAACTAGTGATAGGACAAGAGGAAATGGCCTCAAGTTGCACCAGGGGAGGTTTAGACTGGATATTAGGAAAAATTTCTTCACTGAGAGTGTGGTCAGGCATTGGAACAGGCTGCCCAGGGAGGTGGTGGAGTCACCACCTCTGGAAGTGTTCAAAAAATGTGTGGATGTGGCGCTTCAGGACATGGTTTAGGGGACACGGTGGCGCTGGATTAATGGTTGGACTTGATGATCTTGAAGGTCCTTTCCAACCTTAGTGATTCTGTGATTCTGTGAAAAAGTCTGGAGGAGACACAGCCAGGACAGCTGACCCCAGCTGACCAAAGGGATATTCCATACCATATCACACCATGCTCAGGAATAAAACTGTGGGGGAGGTGGGGGGGGGCGCAGCTCAGGGACTGGCTGGTCATCATTCAGTTGATGGTGAGCAATTGCTTTCTGTTGCATCACTTGTCTTTCTTGGGTTTTATTTTTCTCTCTTTGTTATTTTCCTTTTTATTACATAATAATAAAAGCTATTATTATTATTATTATTTTTATTATTAAACTCTTCTTATCTCAACCCATGATTTTTCTCACTTTTACCTTTCCCGTTCTCTATCCCATCCTGCTGGGGGGGCGTGAGCAATCGGCTGTGTGGTGCTGCAACTATGTCGGCTGGGGTTAAACCACGACAGTCCTTTTTGGCACCTGATGTGGGGTTCGAAGGGTTTGAGATAATAACAGATTGACTAGAGCGTATTAGAAAGGATTTATATCTGTTAAAACAGTTGTGGATCGCGATATTGATTCATCTGTTTTCGATATTAGCTTATCTGATCCGCGCCATGCTCTTTATTTTGCTGTACATGTTAAAGATTGGTGTTGGCTTTTGCAGTTTGCTGTGCTCTGTAGTGATTAGTGACGTTTTGCCTGGGAGATTTGTTATTAAAACACTGACCTTGAGCTTAATCTGGTATTTGGGCTCTGTACTGAAGCCCAAATGTACTTCGGGTACCATCTCATGGAGACAGTTAACAATTGTTCTTCTTCTTCTGTGAGATAAATGACTGAGACCCAAACAGGATTCCAATTTAAGTTTACAATTTATTAAACGAATAGAGGCAAGCAAACAGCGCTGGGTGCGCCGGGAGTCTCCGCTCCACCAAGACGCATGCCGTACAGTTCCTGTTCTTGGTTTATATCCTGTCTGCTAATACATATTCATGAATAGGCGTGTCTTCTTCGGCACATGCCCTCTTCTCCTTCTAGAGTCTTCCCGAATCTTCCTCAGCGTGCCCCCAGGATGACCCCAAACTTTATGCATGCACTTTACAAGTTTCTCTTTACACAATACTATGCGGTCAGTGGTCAAACTGGTTTGAGCTGATATACCAGCAAAGTAGTTTAAGTTTCTCCTGTAAAATAAGAGTTTTGGTGGGAAAGGCCAAACGGGTTACCCCTTTTTATGGTGCAGGAGAAATCCATAAAAGTACAGAAGGTTACACTTCATCACACGAATCAGATGAACACATTTCACATCTGAGAGGTTTTTTGTAGAGGAAATACAGAATGGCACCTTCACCACCTTCTTCTGTGATGTTTTCTCCCTCATTACAATAACTTCACAGTATCATCCTTGGATAATAAAATACTTCTATTGCTATTTCTTAGGAATGTTAGTGCTACTACAATTATTTTTTTTTCAATTATTAAACTGTTCCTCCTCAGCAGGACAGGGGGGAGAAATTAGGATGGAAAGAAAAAAAAAAAAATAACCAAACACATGGGTCAAGATATATAATAATTAGAAAGCAAAGGCCATGTGCGGAAGAAAAAGAAAGGAGCGGCTGAGGGAACTGGGGTGGTTTAGTCTGGAGAAGAGGAGGCTGAGAGGAGACCTTATCGCTCTCTGCAACTACCTGAAAGGGGGTTGTGGCGACGAGGGTGTTGACCTCTTCTCCCAAGTAACTAGTGATAGGACAAGAGGAAATGGCCTCAAGTTGCGCCAGGGGAGGTTTAGATTGGATATTAGGAAAAATTTCTTCACTGAGAGGGTGGTCAGGCATTGGAACAGGCTGCCCAGGGAGGTGGTGGAGTCGCCATCTCTGGAAGTGTTTAAAAAACGTGTTCAAAAAACATTCAAAAAACTTCAGGACATGGTTCAGGGGACACGGTGGCGCTGGATTAATGGTTGGACTTGATGATCTTGAAGGTCCTTTCCAACCTAGTGATTCTGTGATTCTGTGATTCTGTGTGATTCTGTGAAAACAAAAGATTTACTCTCTACTTCCCATCAGCAGGTGATGTTCAGCCACTTCCCAGGAAGCAGGGCTTCAGTATGCATAGCGGTTGCTCCGGAAGACAAACATTGGAAAAACGAATGCCCCCCACTCCTCCTCCTTTCTCTTAGCTTTTATTGCTGAGCTGATGTCATATGGTATGGAATATCCCTTTGGCCAGTTTGGGTCAGCTGTCCTGGCTGTCTCTCCTCCCAAGATCTTGCCCACCCCCAGCCTACTGGTGAGGGGGGAGTGTTGGAGAGACAGTCTTGATGCTTTGTGAGCACTGCCCAGCAGTAGCCAAAACACTGGTGTGTTATCATCAACATCATTCTAGCTACCAATACAAAGCACAGCACTAGGATGGCTGCTATGGGGAAAATTAACTCCATCTCAGCCAGACCTAATACACCTTGGAACATAGATCATGCAATTAACACATGAATAGCGAGTGGCTTTTCCAAGACTCATTTATCAAGGAACAAAGTTGTGGGTACAAGGAGTCTCATGCATACCTTTTTCATTGCTTGTAATTTGACTACGAGCCAGCCACTTTATTCCATAAATATGACAGCCGAAGTGAGCCGCCTTTGAGCTCTCCCTGCTAAGTAGCCTGGCTCCATGGTGGTGATCTCCCCTGAGATGGGATGCCTCTCAAGGTTGCTCCTCAAGGCAGAGAGACCTTTTACCAACGGCAAATCTTTGGTAAGCGACTGATATCACGCATAACCACGCATAACCTTGCAATATGGTAACTTTGATTTGTGCCTTGGTAGTTTTGAATCACTGTTCAAATGATTATGCCATACAGTAAGAATGAACCCTGACATTTAATTTTGTTAAGTCGCACTTTTACAACATCATATTAAAACTACTTTTGCTAATACCTCTGACAGTGATTCTTTCAGCTATCTAAATCACCCATTCGCAACAAATTGGTGTAGTCAATTAGACAATTAGTCAAGTAGACAATTAGAGCAGGATCCTAAATCAGGATTCATGACACTTTTTTTTTTGACACACATCCTAATGGCCCTGTTTGTATGCAGCTTGATTAAAAAGTAGTAATAATTAAGGGTCTGAACAATAAGGAAAATTTGCTTAAAGGATTTCCTGTATTTTGCCTGCTTTTACTGAAAAAGGAATAGTGAATGTAAGGGATTAGGGAAGATCACAGAATCACAGAATCAGGATGAATGCTACAGCAGCAGAAGAATGGGTATATTATTCTTGGCCTTGGGGATTCCTGCTTCGGCCATTGTAAATGGAGGAGAACTAGCTAAAACTTGGGATTGCTTTAGTTGCACATGATCAGAAGCAATGGTGGGAACTCATTTGCTTAGACATGCAAGTGTGACTTCTATCTCTTTTTTTTTTTTCCACCTTGAATTTTTGGCACCAATCATTTAAAAAACCCAAGCAACAAACCAAAACTTTGAGATGCAAAGAATTTAGTTTACAGATACTTGTTAATAAAGCATTAATAGTTTGCATTTAAAGGAGTGCTGAAAGCAGAGTTGCATTCCTGCCTCTCCTCTGTCCCGTACTTCTCAACTTCTCTGGTTTTTGATTTACAAAGTGCAGGCAATATTTCCTTCTTGCAGAGGGAAGTGTGGACTCTTTTTAACCTTAGAGGTATAGGGAGTGTTGAGTCCAGTCTGCTCTGTCTTATGTACATGGAGGGCTCTTTCAAGAGGTATCCAGAGAAATCAATTGAGAGTTCTGTTGTCCAGTAATAGAATTTCTTCTATGTTTGTCAGGTGTGTGATTAATGTACAAATAAACAAAAAAAAAAATAGGAGCTGTTCAATAAAAGTTTCCTCTGTGTCACTTAGCTTTTACCTAATCAATATTTGCATTCTAGTAGGTTTATCACATAGTGAGTCATTATAGAGTTTTTTAAGGAAAATTGGTGCAAACAAGATCTGGATTGCAAATGTAAAATACAAGCAAGATAGAAAGTAGGCCTGTCTTGTATGTCAGAGAGAAGCAAAGTACTTCTGCATGTGACCTCTTCAGTTTGGCTTTTGAATTAATTTTAAAGCTGGCATCCTTGCTCTTTTGAGCCTATTCCTCTGTCAGCAACTTCTGAGCTCTTTGGGAATAATTAGTGTCCTGCCTGAAGGGAACACTATGATGTGAGTTGATGATGCTTTGTTTGGCTTGCTGGCATGTATGTATCTGCTGGCCAGTCAGCACACATGCTGCTTGGAAATAGCTGCAGTGTATGCTCACTCTTTCTGGGCATGGGAAGGAATGGAGGGTATCAAGGGGTAGGGAAAACAATGAAATTGCAAAGAATGGGGACTGTAGAGATTTGGGGGGGGATGACAGACGGGGGGGACAATGACTGGTTTATTGTGGGAAAGAAACACAACAATATAGAACAAAAATCCATCGTAAACAGGATTCATTAATTCTGCTGCTCATGTGCCTACTTGTTTTTCTTGAGTATTACTCATAGTGATAAGATGTCATATTATGATAAAAGAGAATTTTCAAAACAAAAGGATTTTAACTGCAACATGTCATATATATGTCTCTTGTTAACCAGTTGTGTGGAGGCTCTGTGGAAAGGAGTGAGACAGCTGAAAGTGAAGCCAAAGGGGTGACCTTGAGCATATCAAGAGTGATTATGGGGCTCTGAGGATCAAGTTGAAGGGCATGGGAGCTCAGGTGGTATTCTTCCTCAGTATTACAGGTGAAAGGGAAAGGCTCATGTAGGAATGAACACATCCGCAGAGTCACAGAATCACACAGAATGGTTGATGTTGGAAGGGACCTCTGGAGGTCATCTTGTCCAACCCCCTGCCTCAAGCAGGTCCACCTAGAAATGGTTGCCTAGGACCATGTCCAAACATCTTTTGAATATCTCCAAGGATGGAGACTCCTATTCCAGTGCTTGGTCACCCTCACAGTAAAAAGTATTTCCTTATGTTCAGACGGAACATCCTGTGTGCCACTTTGTGCCCATTGCCTCTTAACCCTCCAGCAGGTTAAGACCTGGTTGTGTGGCTGGGAACACAGGCAGGGCTTTGGCTTTTATGACCACAGAACCGTCTTTGAGGAATTAGTACTGCTGGGGAGAGATGGGATCTATCTGACAAAGAGAGGCAAGAGCATCTTTACCAACAGGCTTCCTAACCTAGTGAGGAGGCCTTTAAACTAGCTTTTGCCCTGTGCCTGATGAGTGCTGTCTGTCCTATCTTCTTATTAAATTCCATTTCTAACTCTTTTTTCCTGGGTGAGGGACTCTCTGTTATGTGTGCATGCGTGTGTGTGTATGGGGGACTGAATGCCAGCAACTGGACTGGGACCATGGGATCTAGGGCCCATGTGCCTGGGTACCAGCAACTGGAGGGACTGGAGTGCATTGAAACCAAGTGCTAGACACTTGTAGTGGGACTAGGAGTCAGAGGCCCGTGCATCCGTGGTGCCAGCAACTGGAGCAAGTGTGGGTGTGCACGTGAGTGTGTGAGTGCTAGCAAAGATCAAGGTGAAATGGCTTGAGCACCAGGTGTGTCTCTAAGGGCAACCTCTCTGAAGGGGGTTGGCTACTGGGGACTAGGAGAATCCCAGCCAGCTGCCAGAGAGACCACAGGGTCTGGGTGTCTCTAGGGGCAAGACCCATATGTGTGTGTGTGTCTAAGGGTGAGACTGGAGGGGGGTGGCTACTGGGGACCAGGGGAGTCCTGGCCAACTGTGTGTATGTGACTGTCTGTACCAGCAAATGGAGTGGGGCTGTGGACTTGAGGGCTCTTATGTCCAGATGCCAGCAACTGAGGGGACTGGGATCTGGGGGCCAGCTACTGTACAGACTGAGCGTCTGAGATCAGCTGCTGGAGGGATCCCCACTGTACATAACACATATATATATTCTCACTAGTGGACCTCCATCCTGCTCAGCCAGAGAGGGGAGCGGGATGAGGTCATTGGTGCTGTCTGTGTTCACGAGTGCTCTGTGTGTCTGTGATCTGTGTGGCTGGCCGTGTATAATGTATATATGTGTATATATATATGTTGTGTATACGTGTACTCTGTGTGCACGTGCCTACATTTTCAGCCTTGCTACTGGTTGGACCCGAGGGCATGGAGCTGCAGCAGCCTTGCCTCTCCATGGGCTGTCAGATCCTGTCTAATCATGGAACAAAGGCACATGGAGGGCAGGGAGGTGATTCGAGACAGCCAGCATGGCTTCACCAAGGGCAAGTCCTGCCTGACCAACCTAGTGGCCTTCTATGATGGAGTGACCACATCAGCAGACAAGGGAAGAGCTACCAATGTCGTCTATCTGGACTTTTGTAAGGCCTTTGACATGGTCCCCCACAACATCCTTCTCTCTAAACTGGAGAGATATGGATTTGACGGGTGGACTGTTGGGTGGATGAGGAATTGGTTGGATGGTCACATCCAGAGGGAAGCGGTCAGCAGCTCAATGTCCAGATGGAGATCGGTGATGAGTGGTGTCCCTCAAGGGTCCTCGTGGTTTACCATGTCCCAGTCCTTGGCCCCTCCCTCTAGGGAAAAAGGGTCCTGGAGCCCTAAGGGCTGTGGCCAGTAAGGAAATTTATTCTTCCTGTTGTTTTTTTTCTCTCACTTCCTCTTTTTTATCTTCCCTGCCATTAAAGACAAAAGCTGCTACACTAACAATTTCATCTATTCCTTTCCCTTGCCATCCTGGAACACATCTGGAAAAATATTTGCGGATGTCAGGAGTGGTTCGGTCGACAAAAAGGGAAATAAGTAGTGATCGATTTTCAGGATTTTCAAGGTTCACCCCTCTGTACATTCTCATTTGTTTAGCTAACCGAGCATAGAAATGGGATGGGTGCTCTGTCAACCCTTGATGATATTCTCTCATTTTACTCCAATTTGTTTTTTTTCATCCTGCTCGCTCCAGGGATTCTAAAAGTCCATCTCTACATTGCCTTAAGATGTTCTTCCCTGATTCTGTATTATGATTCCACCGTGGGTCAACCATCGGCCATGGTGTTCTCCCAGCGGCTTCCTCAGCCTATCTCTGATTATGCTCTTGGATTTGTATGCCTTCATCCAGGGTAAACACTGATTCAAATAATTGTTGGATGTCTGCCCAAGTTGGTTCATATGCTCTGAGGATACCCCGAATGGTCTGGACTACCTTTTCTGGGTCCTCTCTGAGCCTGGGCATCTGTTGTTGCCATAAGACTAAATCATTAGGGCTGAAAGGAATGTGAACAGTACCTTGTGAATGTGAACAGATGTCTGGGAACCTGCCTGGGCCCTACTACAACTTTTTTGAGAGGAGCCTGAATCTCCGGTGCACTAGGAGATTCAGGGTCCTTAGGGTTGGGGGAAAATCAAGGGACTAGTTTGTAAAATATCTTTATCAATATCTTTATTGATGATCTGGATGAGGGAATCGAGTGCTCCCTCAGTAAGTTTGCAGATGACACCAAGTTGGGTGGGAGTGTTGATCTGCTGGAGGGTAGGAGGGCTCTGCAGAGGGATCTGGACAGGCTGGATCTATGGGCAGAGGTCAACTGTATGAGGTTTAATAAGGCCAAGTGCAGGGTCCTGCACTTCGGTCACAACAACCCCATGCAACGCTACAGGCTTGGGGAGGAGTGGCTAGAGAGCAGCCCGGCGGAAAGGGACCTGGGGGTGCTGGTTGACAGCCGGCTGAACATGAGCCGGCAGTGTGCCCAGGGGGCCAAGAAGGCCAACAGCGTCCTGGCCTGTATCAGGAATAGTGTGGCCAGCAGGAGTAGGGAAGTGATTGTGCCCCTGTACTCGGCACTGGTGAGGCCGCACCTTGAATCCTGTGTTCTGTTTTGGGCCCCTCACTACAAGAAGGATGTTGAGGTGCTGGACCGTGTCCAGAGAAGGGCAACGAAGATGGTGAGGGGTCTGGAGCACAATTCTTATGAGGAGTGGCTGACGGAACTGGGGTTGTTTAGTCTGAAGAAGAGGAGGCTGAGAGGAGACCTCATCGCTCTCTACAACTACCTGAAAGGGGGTTGTGGCGACGAGGGTGTTGGCCTCTTCTCCCAAGTAACAAGTGATAGGACGAGAGGAAATGGCCTCAAGTTGCGCCAGGGGAGGTTTAGATTGGATATTAGGAAAAATTTCTTTCTTCACTGAGAGGGTGGTCAGGCATTGGAACAGGCTGCCCAGGGAGGTGGTGGAGTCGCCATCTCTGGAAGTGTTCAAAAAACGTGTGGATGTGGCGCTTCAGGACATGGTTTAGGGGACATGGTGGCGCTGGATTAATGGTTGGACTTGATGATCTTGAAGGTCCTTTCCAACCTAGTGATTCTGTGATTCTATGAAAAACTCCCCATTTGCCCAACCATGATGGCTGAGCAGAGGGGGGCATTTCTTTCACCAGTTGTAATTGTTCCAAATATATTAATAATCCATCTGTCCCAGGAATTGATTCTCTAATTGTAGATGTAAAAACTGCTGTCTATTCTCATCCAGACTGCCCATCTTGGGCCACTGCTGGTCTATATTTCCAACAGAGGTCATCTCAGGCCAGTTTAATTGGCATAACTGTACTGCCCTTTTTCTCAAGGGGCCATGAGTTCCGTCTGTTTGTGGTCAATCCTTTAATATTTCTTCTAAGGCTGACCCCTTCACATACTAAATCCTCCTTCCATCATTAATGAATCTCTTTTAATGCCCAAAAAGAATTCTTCCACTCGCTAGCCCCTGTATTCAAGTCCCAAGGTGAACTCACCTTCTTGCCGACAGCAGGATGTTGAATCACAGTGAAGCGTAGCAAATCAGCAGTGTTACCTCTGGGGTGCCAACTGAAAAAGTCAGTTCTTTGACAGCTGAGGAGGGAGGAAAGGACGCTTAGCACAGAATTACCAAGGGAATTTATTCTTTTATTTTAGCTATGTGCATAACGGTGCCCCAGCCTAATGCATGGAGGACCCTGATACAGAGGAAAGCAGGGTTTATATATGTTACAGGGGTGGTCTAATCAGTTACTATTGCTTGCATAATCGGTATGTACTTGTCCCATGCAAGATCAGTACACGCTTGTCCTGTGCAGGTGATGTGGACATATGGTTGGTGGTGTGGACATATGGTCAGCGATGTGTTAATCTTCGTTGCTGTAAACTGATGTCCCGTGCAGGTGGGGGGGAGTTTATATTGGATTCTGGTCAATTGCTGTTCTGGCAGTTGGTTATACACGTGTTTTTTTTTTAAAGGTAATTTTTTTATTGTTTTATTGCCAGTATGGGGTGTCCTCAGCTGGTAAGAGCTGGCTTAGGTTGAGTCTTCAGGTCACATCGACCCTGAGGTAAAAGGTCACAGCCTCAGATAGTGTTCATTCTTCTAAGCAAGTCATACTGCAGTTAGCACCTTGCCTTTCACAATTTCAGGAAAAACTTTTGAATAATTGGTGGACAGGATTGAAAAATTAATATCATGATTTAGTAAGCACAGCCAACGATGCACTTCTTCCATTTGGATCTACATCTCTTTCTGAGGTAACTTTTTCAGCTATGACAACAATTAAAACCAAGTATTGAAAAAAAATGAAGTTGGAACCAGACCTTTGAATCGCTGTATCACAAAGTGATAAACCAAGATTTTAAAAAATAATGAAGACTATTGATAATTTTTTCATTTAATTAATTAATAATTTAGAGCAGAAAGGTGGGTTTGTATCATTAATAGATCAAGTAATTAAAAAAAGTTTATTCATCTTTATTTCATTTTTATTTGTATTTTTTGTATGTTTTACAATGTACATAATATATTCATACAGTAGATAATGTATATAAATTATAAATTAATACATATACATATACATATATTGGGGGGGTGAGCTCAAAAATTTTTTATTGATAGGGGTGCATGATCAAAAAAATTTGGAGAACACTGCTTTAGATAACTGGAGGAAGCTTCATGATTGCAGGCCCTGATGCTTATGGGAGTGTATTGGATTTGCGTGGCAAGGCTTTGGTAGTGAGGGGGCTGCAGGGGTGGCTTCTGTGAGTAGATGTCCCCATGTCTGACAAAGCCAGTGCCAGCCAGCTCCAAGACAGACCTGCTGCTGGACAAAGTTGAGCCAATCAGCGACAGTGGTAGCGCCTCTGTGATAGCATATTTAAGAAGGGGAAAAAAACTGCTGCGCAACAGCAGCCAGAAGAGAGAGGAGTGAGAATATGTGAGAGAAAAAACTCTGCAGACACTAAGGTCAGTGAAGAAGGAGGGGGAGGAGGTGCTCCAGGCACCGGAGCAGAGATCCCCCTGCAGCCCATGGAAGACCATGATGAAGCAGGTTGTTCCCCTGCAGCCCATGGAGATTAACAGTGGAGCAGATATCCACCTGCAACCTGTGGAGGACACCACGCTGGAGCAGGTGGATGTCCAAAGGAAGCTGTGACCCCATGGGAAGCCTGTGCTGGAGCAGGCTCCTGGCAGGACCTGTGGCCCTGTGGAGAGGAGCCCACGCAGGAGCAGTCTGTTCCTGAAGGACTACACCCTGTGGAAAGGACCCATGTTGGAGCAGTTTGTGAAGAACTGCAGCCTGTGGGAAGGACTCACGTTGGAGAAGTTTGTGGAGGACTGTCTCCCATGGGAGGGACCCTACACTGGAGCAGGGGAAGAGTGCGAGGAGTCCTTCCCCTTGAGGAGGAAGGAGGGGCAGAAGCATGTGATGAACTGACCATAACCCCCATTCCCCATCCCCCTGTGCCGCTCGAGGGGAGGAGGTAGAGAAATTGGGAGTAAATTGAGCCTGGGAAGAAGGGAGCGGTGGGGGAAAGGTGTTTTAAGATTTGGTTTTAGTTCTCATTACCCTACCTTTATTACCCCAAGTTGAGTCTGTTTTGCCCGTGACTGTAATTGCTGAGTGATCTCCCTGTCCTTATCTCAACCCACAAGCTTTTCATTATATTTTCTCTCCTCTGTCCAGTTGAGGAGGGGGAGGGATAAAGTGGCTTGGTGGGCACCTGGTGTCCAGCCAAGGTTAACCCACCACAGGAGGACACCTGATATATGCTGGACACACAATATGGCTGGGTGCAAGCAACTTAGGAGATTGTTGGAGGGTGTTAATGACAATTTCTTGATGTGTGTGATTGATGAGCTGTCTGGGGTAGATGCTCAGCTGGATCTGTTATTTGAAAACAAAGAAGAATTAGTTGATGATGTAAAGGTCAAAAGCCTTGGTTGCAGTGACCACGAGATGGTGGAATTTAAGATCCTGAGAAAAGTGAGCAAAATGAATAGTAGACTTAAACCATGGACTTTGGGCAAGCAGATTTAGGCTTCTTCAGGGATCTGCATTGCAGGATCCCATGGGAGACTGCCCTGAAGTACAAAGGGGCCCAGGAGAACTGGGTGATCTTCAAGGACTATCTCTTGTGCTTCAAAGCAGGACAGTCCATTCCACTCCGTGTAAAATTGAGCAGCCTTGAAAGAAGGACAGCATGGATGAGTGGGGAATTCCTGACTGAGGTCAAGCATAAAATGGGAAGTATGCACAAGGTGGAAATGGGAATGGACTACCTAGTTGGAATATAGAGACATTGCCCAAGTGTGCAGGGAGAGAATTTGGAATGCCAAAGCTCAGCTGGAATTGGAACCAGTGAGGGGTGTGAAGGGCAACAAGAAAGGCTTCTTCAGGTATGTGGGCAACAAGAGGGAAGCTAAGGAAAACGTGGGACCTAGTGACCAAGGACGTGGAAAAGGCTGAGGTACTCATTGCCTTTTTTGTCTCTGTTTTCACTGGTAAACTCTGCCCTCAAGCCTTTCAGGTCCTTGAGCCTAGTGTCAGAGTCTGTGGGAGAGAAGCATTACCTATGGTAGAGGAATATCAAGTTAGGGATCACTTAACCCACTTAGACATGCACAAGCCCATGGGACCAGATGGGATGCATCCAAGGAGCTGGTCAATGTCATTGTGAGGCAGATCTATCATCTTTGGAAGGTCATGGCAACTGGGGGATGTTCTGGATGACTGGAGAAAGGCGAATGTCACACCCCTCTTCAAGGACAGCATGAAGGAACTGCAGCTCAGTCAGCCTTACCTCATTTGCCAGGAGGGTTATGGAACAAAACGCAGAATCACAGAATCATAGAATAGTTTGGGTTGGAAGAGACCTTTAAGGTCATCTAGTATAACCGCCCTGCAATGAGCAGGGACATCTTCAAGTAGAGCAGGTTACTCAGAGCCCAGTTCAACCTGAACTGGAGTTTTTCCAGGGATGGGGCATCTACCACCTCTCTGGGCAACCTGTTCCACTGTTTCACCACCTCAAAGACATGTCCAGGCACATAAACAACAAGAGAAGGTAATTTGGAACAGCCAGCATGTCTTTAACAAGGGCAAATGGTGTCTGACCAACCCGATGCTAGCTTTCTATGATGGGATGACTGGCTCTGTGGACACAGGAAGAGTGAATGTTGTTTACCTTGACTTAAGGAAGGCCTTTGATACTGTCTCCCTGTTGTGGTTTAGCTCCAGCCGGCAACTAAGCACCACACAGCCGCTCGCTCACTCCCCCCTCCCCCAGTGGGACGGGGGAGAGAATTGGGAAAAAACTCGTGGGTTGAGATAAAAACAGTTTAATAGGACAGAAAGAGAGAAAGAAACAACAATGATAACAACAATAATAATACCAACAAAGGAATGTACAAGAACAAGTGATGCCCAATACAGCAATTGCTTACCACCTGGCGATCGATAGCCCATCCCCGAGCAGCGATTTCCACCCCCCAGCTAACTCCAGTTTATGTACTGGGCATGACGTCGTATGGTAGGGAATATCTCTTTGGCCAGTCTGGGTCAGCTGTCCTGGCTGTGTCCCCTCCCAGCTTCCTGTGCACGCCCTGCCTTCTTGCTGGCAGGCCAGCATGAGAAGCTGGACAGTCCTTTACTTATCAACACAAAACATCAGCACATTATCAACATTTTCTCATCCCAAATCCAAAACATAGCCTCACACTAGCTTCTGTGAAGAAAACCAGCTCTATCCTGGCTGAAACCAGGACAGTATCCACCCCTTATTTCATACCATTTACGTCATGCCCAGGTCCTACACTTTTCAATACACTCCAAATATTCATCATTACTCTTCCTGTCTTTTAATATATATACACAGATACCATTCTCTTAGTCCATGGGCCATCACTTTAAAATGTCTGTGGAGTTCATTTGGTCCATGACTCTGGGCTTCATCCATCATAGCAGTCTCTCAGGGCAGGGGAGATGGTATGGGGTGTTGGATTGTTATCTGGCACGGTCCATGTCCATGATCTGCAGGTCGAAGATGTCAACCTCGAGGAAATTACAGAATCGCAGAATCACTAGGTTGGAAAGGACCTTCAAGATCATCAAGTCCAACCATTAATCCAGCGCCACCGTGTCCCCTAAACCATGTCCTGAAGCGCCACATCCACACGTTTTTTGAACACTTCCAGAGATGATGACTCCACCACCTCCCTGGGCAGCCTGTTCCAATGCCTGACCACCCTCTCAGTGAAGAAATTTTTCCTAATATCCAATCTAAACCTCCCCTGGCGCAACTTGACGCCATTTCCTCTTGTCCTATCGCTAGTTACTTGGGAGAAGAGGCCAACACCCTCGTCGCCACAACCCCCTTTCAGGTAGTTGTAGAGAGCGATAAGGTCTCCCCTCAGCCTCCTCTTCTCCAGACTAAACAAGCCCAGTTCCCTCAGCCGCTCCTCATAAGACTTGTTCTCCACACCCCTCACCAGCTTCGTTGCCCTTCTCTGGACACGATCCAGCACCTCAACGTCCTTCTTGTAGTGAGGGGCCCAAAACGGAACACAGGATTCAAGGTGCGGCCTCACCAGTGCCGAGTACAGGGGCACGATCACTTCCCTACTCCTGCTGGCCACACTATTTCTGATACAGGTCAGGACGCTGTTGGCCTTCTTGGCCACCTGGGCACACTGCCGACCCATGTTCAGCCGGCTGTCAACCAGCACCCCCAGGTCCCTTTTTCAGCTTCCAACCCAGTTGTTGGGTGCAAGTTGCTGAAGCCAGTTCCGGTTCCATCACCGCTGCATGTTGCTCGGTTTCAGTGAAGCTCATTCTTCATCAGTCTGGGTGATTCTTACTATAATACCATTGATATGGTAGATAGCAACCATAGTAGTAATGTCATGCTGTATTGTGTAGCAATTAACATAATACAAATCAGATCATTGACTATTTTCACCCAAAATCAAATCTCCTTGAGGTACATGTCAAACTTCCCCATCCTTCCGCATTACCCACCAAGTGCACCCACCAGGTCCCTGGGCAAAGGTAATCCCACGAATGGGTTTGCCTTTGCCTGAGGCAGGAGTAACCCAGACTGTCTTCCCCAGCATTTTTTTTACATGCACCACAGGGATTTTATCCCCTTCTACAGCACGTAAAAGTTTTAACTGGACAGGGCCGGCTCTATTAGTAGATCCCCTAGTGTTGACTAACCAGGTGGCTTTTGCTAAATGTTTATCCCAATGTTTGAATGTCCTATCACCCATTGCTCTCAGTGTAGTCTTTAACAGTCCGTTGTATCGTTCAATTTTTCCGGAAGCTGGTGCATGATAGGGGATGTGATACACCCACTCAATGCCATGCTCTTTGGCCCAGGTGTCTATGAGGTTGTTTCAGAAATGAGTCCCATTGTCTGACTCAGTTCTTTCTGGGGTGCCATGTCGCCATAAGACTTGCTTTTCAAGGCCCAGGATAGTGTTCCGGGCGGTGGCATGGGGCACAGGATATGTTTCCAGCCATCCAGTGGTTGCTTCCACCATTGTAAGCACATAGCGCTTGCCTTGGCGACTTTGTGGGAGTGTGATATAGTCAACCTGCCAGGCCTCCCCATATTTATATTTCAACCATCGTCCTTCATACCAGAGGGGCTTTAACCGCTTGGCTTGTTTGATCGCAGCACACGTCTCACATTCATGGATAACGTGTGCAATAGCGTCCATGGTCAAGTCCACCCCTCGATCTATATGTTGCATCTCTTCCCTGATGGCCTGAGGTGTCATGGGCCCACTGAGCTATAAATAATTCACCTTTATGTTGCCAGTCCAGATCCACCTGAGCCACTTCCATCTTAGCAGCCTGATCCACCTGATGGTTGTTTTGATCTTCTTCAGTGGCCCGACTCTTGGGTACGTGAGCATCTACATGGCGTACATTTATGACTAGATTCTCTAGTCGGGCAGCAATATCTTGCCACAATTCAGTAGCCTAGATGGGCTTGCCTCTGCGCTGCCAGTTGCTCTGCTTCCATTGCTGTAGCCACCCCCACAGAGCATTTGCCACCATCCATGAGGCAGTAGAGAGATAGAGTATTGGCCATTTTTCTCATTCAGCGATATCTAAAGCCAGCTGGATGGCTTTCACCTCCGCAAACTGACTTGATTCACCTTGTCCTTCAGCAGCTTCTGCCACTCGTCGTATAGGGCTCCATACAGCAGCTTTCCACCTTCGATGTTTGCCTACAATACGACAGGACCCATCAGTAAACAGGGCATATTGCCTTTCGTTCTCTGGCGGTTTATTATATGGTGGAGCCTCTTCAGCGCGCGCCACCTCCTCTTCTGGTGATATTCCAAAACCTTTGCCTTCTGGCCAGTCCATGATCACTTCCAAGATTCCCGGGCGATTAAGGTTTCCTATTCGAGCCCGCTGTGTAATAAGCGCGACCCACTTACTCCACGTAGCATCTGTCACATGATGTGTAGAGGGGAGACTCCCTTTGAACATCCAGCCCAGCACCGGTAGTCGGGGTGCCAGGAGGAGCTGTGCTTCAGTACCAATCACTTCTGAGGCAGCTCAAACTCCTTCATATGCTGCCAATATCTCCTTTTCAGTTGGAGTATAGCGGGACTCAGATCCCCTATATCCTCAACTCCAAAACCCTAGAGGTCGACCTCGGGTCTCCCCTGGTGCCTTCTGCCAGAGACTCCAGGTAGGGCCATTCCCCCCAGGTGCCGTGTAGAGCATATTTTTAACATCTTGTCCTGCCCGGACTGGCCCGAGGGCTACGGCATGAACCATCTCCTGTTTGATTTGTTCGAAGGCTTGTCGTTGCTCAGGGCCCCATTTGAAATCATTCTTCTTCCAGGTCACTTGATAAAGAGGGCTTACAATCAGACTGTAATTTGGAATATGCATTCTCCAGAAACCCACAACGCCCAAAAAAGCTTGTGTTTCTTTTTTGCTA
Source organism: Phaethon aethereus (assembly GCF_964289735.1). NCBI lineage: Eukaryota > Metazoa > Chordata > Aves > Phaethontiformes > Phaethontidae > Phaethon > Phaethon aethereus. Next base: position 20,174,921 of record NC_138581.1, read on the forward strand.
GTTGGTGGAGACATAGCTGTTATTTTGTGGATCACATCCATTGGGACGTGACGACATGCATCTTGCCATTTTATTCCTAAAAAATGGATCTCCTGTGCAGGTCCTTTGACCTTACTTTGTTTCATGGCAAAACTGGCTTTCAGAAGGATTTGAATTATTTTCTTCCCTTTCTCGAAAACTTCTTCTGCTGTGTTGCCCCATACGATGATGTCGTCAATGTATTGCAGATGCTCTGGAGCTTCACCCTGTTCCAGTGCAGTCTGGATCAGCCCACGGCAAATGGTAGGGCTGTGTTTCACCCCTGAGGCAGTCGATTCCAGGAGTATTGGACACCCCTCCAAGTGAAAGCAAACTGTGGCCTGTACTCTGACGCCAAAGGGATTGAGAAAAACGCGTTAGCAATATCAGTAGTGGCGTACCACTTGGCTGCCTTAGACCCCAGTTCATATGGAAGCTCTAGCATGTCCGGCACAGCAGTGCTCAGTGGCGGCGTGACTTCATTCAGTCCATGATAGTCTACTGTCAGTCTCCACTCTCCATTAGACTTTCGCACTGGCCATATGGGGCTGTTAAAGGGTGAGCAAGTCTTGCTGATCACTCCTTGGCTCTCCAGCTGACAAATCAGCTGATGGATGGGGATCAGGGAGTCTCTGTTGGTGCGATATTGCCGCCGGTGAACTGTTGTGGTAGCGATCGGCACCTGTTGTTCTTTGACCCTGAGCAACCCCACCACAGAAGGGTCCTCTGAGAGACCAGGCAAGGTGGACAGCTGTTTAATTTCTTCCATCTCCAAGGCAGCTATACCAAAAGCCCACCGGTACCCTTTTGGGTCCTTGAAATACCCTCTCCTGAGGTAGTCTATGCCCAGGATGCACGGAGCCTCTGGGCCAGTCACAATGGGGTGCTTCTGCCACTCCTTCCCAGTTAGGCTCACTTCGGCCTCCAGCACAGTCAGCTGTTGGGATCCCCCTGTCACTCCAGAAATACAGATGGGTTCTGCCCCTATATGGCTTGATGGCATTAGGGTACATTGTGCACCGGTGTCCACTAAAGCCTTTTATTCCTGTGGGTCTGATGTGCCAGGCCATCTAATCCACACAGTCCAATAAACTCAGTTGTCCCTTTCCTCTGCCTGGCTGGTGGCGGGGCCCCTCTAGTCCTGGTCATAGTACTCGTTACTCACTTCTTGTAAATATGAATCAGAAGTCCCTTCAAGAGGATAAGAGGTAAGATCAGCCCTTGTATTCTTTCTGGGGAACAGCCCACTGGAAAGTGGAGTGACGATAGGTTGGCAACGATGAGGTTGCACTAAGAAGCTCAAAGGCAATTAAAAGGGTCTTGAGAGCACTGTGGGGACTGGTCGATGGAGCGGGAGAACAGGCAGTGTTTTCGTCAGTCCCTTCAGTGGCAGGGAGGAACGCTGAAAGGAATAGGAAAGCACACCTGGTCAACACATGGCTCAGGTGCCGTCAGCAGAATTTTGGGATTTTTGACCATGGGGCGGTTTACAAGGCACCGGGCCTCCTGGCAGCAGATGGAGTGCAACTGTCTCCAAGGGGCAAAAGGATTCTTGGTTACGAGCTGTCAGGCCTCATCGAGAGGGCTTTAAACTAGATTTGGAGGGGGGAGGGGATAAAACCAGGCTCACTAGAGATGAGCCTAGGGGTGGCATGCTGGAGTTGGGGGTGAAATCGATAGCCCAGCTCAAGTGCATCTACACCAATGCACGCAGCATGGGCACCAAACAGGAGGAGCTGGAAGCCATTGTGCAGCGGGACAGCTATGATGTAGTTGCCATCACAGAAACATGGTGGGATGCTTCTCATGACTGCAGTGCCGCAGTGGATGGCTACAAGCTCTTCAGAAGGGATAAGCATGGAAGGAGAGGTGGTGGGGTGGCTCTGTATGTTAGGGAGTGTTTTGATTGTATAGAAATCAACGACTGTGAAGACCAAGTAGAGTGCTTATGGGTAAGGATGAGGGGGAAGGCCAGTGAGACAGATATCCTGCTGGGAGTCTGTTATACACCACCCAACCAGGACGAAGAGGCAGATGAGACATTCTATAAGCGACTGGCAGAAGACTCACAATCGCTAGCCCTTGTTCTTGTGGGGGACTTCAACCTACCGGACATCTGCTGGAAGTATAACACGGCAGAGAGGAAACAGTCTAGGAGGTTCCTGGAGTGTGTGGAGGATAACTTCCTGACGCAGCTGGTAAGTGGGCCTACCAGGGGAGGTGCCTCGCTTGACCTGCTGTTTACAAACAGAGAAGGACTGGTGGGAGGTGTGGTGGTTGGAGGCCATCTTGGGCTTAGCGACCATGACATGATAGAATTCTCAGTTGTGAGTGAAGTAAGGAGAGGGGTCAGCAAAACTCCTACCATGGACTTCCGGAGGGCAGATTTGGCCTGTTCAGGTCACTGGTTGAGAGAGTCCCTTGGGAGACCGTCCTGAAGGACAAAGGGGTCCAGGAAGGCTGGACAGTCTTCAAGAAGGAAATTTTAAAGGCGCAGAAGCAGGCGGTCCCCATGTGCCGTAAAAAGAGCTGGCGGGGAAGACGACTGGCCTGGCTGAACAAGGAGCTTTTGCTGGGACTCAGGGAAAAGAGGAGAGTTTATCACCTTTGGAAGAAGGGGAAGGCAACTCAAGAAGAGTACAAGGATCTCATTATGTCAAGCAGGGACAAAATTAGAAAGGCAAAATCCCAACTAAAGCCCAGTCTGGCCACAGTTGTAAAGAATAACAAAAAATGCTTTTACAGATATATTAACAACAAGAAGAGAGCCAAGGAGAATCTCCATCCCTTACTTGATGTGGGAGGGAACATTGTCACCAAGGACGAGGACAAGGCTGAGGTACTTAATGCCTTCTTTGCCTCAGTCTTTAATAGCCAGACCAGGTATCCTCAGGGTATTCAGCCCCCTGAGCTGGAAGACAGGGATGGAGAGCACGATAAACTCCCCTTAATCCAGGAGGAAACAGTTAAGGACCTGCTATGCCACCTGGATACCCACAAATCTATGGGGCCTGATGGGATCCACCCAAGAGTACTAAGGGAGCTGGCAGAGGAGCTTGCCAAGCCACTCTCCATCATTTATCAGCAGTCCTGGTTAACAGGGGAGGTCCCAGACGACTGGAGGCTTGCCAATGTGACGCCCATCTACAAGAAGGGCTGGAAGGAGGATCCTGGGAACTACAGGCCTGTCAGCCTGACCTCCGTACTGTGGAAGATTATGGAGCGGTTCATCTTGAGGGTGCTCACAGGGCATGTGCCGGATAACCAAGGGATCAGGGGCAGCCAGCATGGTTTCATGAAAGGCAGGTCCTGCCTGACCAACCTGATCTCCTTCTATGACCAGGTGACTTGCCTAGTGGATGAGGGAAAGGCTGTGCATGTTGTCTACCTGGACTTTAGTAAAGCCTTTGACAGCATCTCCCACAGTATTCTCCTGGAGAAACTGGGGGCTCGTGGCTTAGACAGGTGTACTCTTCGCTGTGTAAAGAACTGGCTGGACGGCCGAGCTCAGAGAATCGTGGTGAATGGCGTTAAATCCGGCTGGCGGCCGGTCACAAGTGGTGTTCCCCAGGGCTTGGTTCTGGGGCCGGTCTTGTTCAATATCTTTATCGATGATCTGGATGAGGGGATCGAGTGCTCTCTCAGTAAGTTTGCAGATGACACCAAGTTGGGTGGGAGTGTTGATCTGCTGGAGGGTAGGAGGGCTCTGCAGAGGGATCTGGATCGATGGGCTGAGGTCAACTGTATGAGGTTTAATAAGGCCAAGTGCAGGGTCCTGCACTTTGGTCACAACAACCCCATGCAACGCTACAGGCTTGGGGAGGAGTGGCTGGAAAGCTGCCCAGCAGAAAAGGACCTGGGGGTGTTGGTTGACAGCCAGCTGAACATGAGCCAGCAGTGTGCCCACATGGCCAAGAAGGCCAACAGCATCCTGGTCTGTATCAGAAATAGTGTGGCCAGCAGGAGTAGGGAAGTGATTGTGCCCCTGTACTCGGCGCTGGTGAGGCCACACCTCGAATATTGTGTTCTGTTTTGGTCCCCTCACTACAAGAAGTACGTTGAGGTGCTGGAGCGTGTCCAGAGAAGGGCAACGAAGCTGGTGTGGGGTCTGGAGCACAAGTCTTATGAGGAGCGGCTGAGGGAACTGGGGTTGTTTCGTCTGGAGAAGAGGAGGCTGAGGGGAGACCTCATCGCTCTCTACAACTACCTGAAAGGGGGTTGTGGAGAGGTGGGTGTTGGTCTCTTCTCCCAAGTAACTAGTGATAGGATGGGAGGAAATGGCATCAATAAGCGCCAGGGGAGGTTTAGGTTAGATATTAGGAAAAATGCCTTTACTGAGAGAGTGGTCAAGCATTGGAACAGGCTGCCCAGGGAGGTAGTGGAGTCATCATCACTGGAAGTGTTCAAAAAACGTGTGGACGTGGTGCTTTGGGAAATGGCTTAGTGGGCATGGTGGTGTTGGGTTAACGGTAGGACTTGATGATCTTGAAGGTCTTTTCCAACCTTAATGATTCTGTGATTCTGTGATTCTGATTTTTCTCGAGGAACCCGAACCCCCTTTTGTAATTTTTTTCCTTGCAGCTCTCATGCTCATGCCTCTAGGGTCGAGGTAGGTTTTTCATCCCACCTCCTCATGTCACGCAATTGAAACCACAGGGTGGCTCGCGGTGTGTATCCTCTATATTGTTGGGATCACCCTGCATGGCTTGACCTTAAGGAGAAGGAGCTGTGGCATTGAGAAGCTGGTAAACAGCTGGATATCTGCACGGCTCGGCCTTGAGGAGAAGGAGCTGTGGTAAACAACTAAGAGGAAGTAAAGGAGTACAGGAACACCTGCAAGCAGCGAATCCTGACTGTGTGAGAGGCGCGTGGACAGCGCGTGATATTTTGTATATAGCCAATTGCAATAATGTGTGTAACAAGCTGTAACCAATCATGAGTGTGTGCGCAGTGACTAAGCGAGAATTATGATATATATTGGAGTCAGACAAGACAATAAAGGGCTTCGGAATATAACTCTCATAGAGTTGTGAAGTCCATCCTTCTCCCGCAACTGGTGACCCCGACATGATACGATCTCTGGGATCTCATCGTTGAACACCGGTCGAGCGCAGAGGACGCCGCAGGAGAAGCCCGGTTGGAAGAATTGCAGTCAGCGGGACTGACGCAAGGAAAAAGAAAAAGGAATACGTTGCAACGGAGAAGCACCCAGCGAGGTGAGGTGAGCAACCGGGGCGGCATGGGGCAGAACACATCGCGTGAAGAAGGGGCGATAGTCAGACTCCTGCTGCATATGCTCTCTAAGAGAGGACTGAAATATGATGAATATACACTTAGAAGGCTCCTAATTTGGAGCCGAAAGAAAGGGTACCCCCCCGATCCGTCTGTGGCGTTTAAGGCAGAGACGTGGGAGGAGATAGGAAAAATGTTATGGGAACATATTGAGAACGGAGATAAAACCGCCGCAGAGTTAGTGACGGCATGGGAATTGATATTAACCACATTAAAAGCCTTGAAGGCAGAGGGAAAAGCTGCAGCTGGTATGGAGGAGGCTGTTAAACCGCCTTCAACCAATCCCTTTTTAACCAAGTCAGAGGGTCCAGGACCTTCAGCGACTCCGACTGCACCTCCTGAGGTGCCAGATGCACCGGGTGAACCGGCTGCATTAGATAAGTCAGAGAAACAGATCTACGATGATATATGTGAGGGCAAGACGGGACAAAGCTGCCCAGAACAATGTACTCAATGTTCCCCTGTGTGCTCATGTGAAAGATTGATGGGGCGGGCTTCACCACCCCCGAAACCACCCAGGCATAACCGATCGAAAGCCGTAGTTCTCAAGCCCTCAGCCGAGGCCCTGCCACCTTTATGGCCCCCATTGCCTGATAGCAGCGACGAAGAAGAAGAGCCTGTTGTAGAGACTATAGGGAGGCAAGAGCCTACAATGAAAGGCGACCCTAGAGAGCGGTGGAAAGACGTTTTTTTAGGAGCGATGAAAGACAAGGAAACAGAGTTACCGATGGCATTTCCTGTTAGTGTACAGCCTCACGGGCCCAATCGCTGGGACCCATTTCATTGGGACTTGATTAAGAAAGTGCGGAAGGCAGTACAAAATTATGGCTTGCAATCACCTTTCACGCAAGCTCTATTAGATAACGTATTCACGGGAATGGTTCTTACACCATGGGATTGTCGGCAGATGATAGATATGTTGTTGACACCAACCCAAAGGTTATTGTGGGCAGACAGATGGTATAAACTCTGTATGCAAGAAGCCCTGAGAAACCTGGAGCGTCAAGACGGCGATCCGCTTCAGAACATTACTATGGAACAAATGACAGGCCAGGGACCGTTTGTGGATGTTAGATTGCAAGCTCGGCTGCCCTTAGAAGCCTTGCAATTAGTTGGGCGACTAGCGTTGAATGCGTTGCGAACAGTCCCTGAGGAGGGAAAGAGGCAACCATCTTATACTCAAATTAGACAAGGGAGAGATGAACCATATATGTCTTTTGTTGATCGTCTGAGAGACGCTTTGAATAAAGTGTATACCCATGAAGACGCAAAACTAGCAGTGTTGTTGAATTTAGCGGTAGAAAATGCCAATGTAGATCGTAAAAGAATTTTGTTAGCTTTGCCAAAAGAAGCAATGTTAGTACAAATGGTAGAAGCCTGCAACAGAGTAGGCTCTGCCACACATCAGGCAGAAACACTCGCAAGTGCCTTTGCAGCAGCAATTAAGCCGTTCATAAATGGAAAAGGGGAGAAAAAATGTTTTAATTGTGGAAAAACAGGCCATTTTAGAGCTCAGTGCAAGGCCACAAGGAAAGGACCTAGGCAGATTGAGACAGATCATAAATCCTTCCAACAAGGACCCTTTCAGCAAGGAATAGGCCCAGCAGGAGCACCATGTGGTCGATGTCAAAAATTTGGTCATCAAGCCTCAGAATGTTGTTCAAAGTATCATCGGGATGGTATGAAATTGGGAAACGGGCGACCGAGCGCGAAGGCACCCCGCACGATGACACAAATGGGGAAGCACCACCAGGCTGCTTGGCAAGCCTTAGCGCCCGAACCAGAGGGAGCGCCGGAGTGGACGTGGAAACAACAGCAGAAGTTACCTTATGGGACACCTCGGTTTATGATGTCCCAACTAATGCGAATGGACCATTAGGATATGGATTGAGTGCTTTGTTATTAGGACGATCTTCAGCAACAAAGCAGGGACTTTTTGTTCTCCCTGGAGTCATTGACGCTGATTATACGGGAACCATCAAAGTAATGTTGTGGACTCCATCTCCTCCTGTTGCGGTTCCTGCAGGCACACGTATTGCACAATTGGTGCCTTTTACTGCTTCTGTACCTCAGGCAGCGCAATCAGTGAGGGGGAATGGAGGGTTTGGCTCAACAGGAAGACCACAAATCTTTCTAGCATTAGATATCAGCAGAAGAAAACCGACTTTGAAAATGAAGTTTAGGCATCCTGACCCCACCGTGCGACTGTGACAATGGACCATCGATATGTTAGTGGATACAGGAGCCGATGTGACCATAATCAGTTAGCGAGAGGGGCCGCCAGGCTGGCTGGCTCAGTCTCCAGCTCACAGACTTGTAGGGGTCAGTGGGTTTTCTGCAACACAACAGAGCGTAACAACTCTAACCTGTGAAAATCCAGACGGGCTAGTGTGTTCAGTACGACCCTATGTAGCCGCATTACCATTAAGTCTGCTTGGGCGGGATGTACTGAGTCAAATGAATGTATCACTCTCTAGCGATCCGCAGGGTTTTCGGTAGCGGCCATTGAAACGCGACCTGTGTTCAAACTGGAATGGAAAACCGATGATCCAGTGTGGGTAAATCAATGGCCGCTGACCACAGAAAAGGTCGCCCACCTGGAAGATTTGGTAAAAGAACAGCTAGAAAAAGGCCATATTGTGCCAACCACTAGTCCTTGGAACATACCTGTTTTTGTGATTCCAAAGAAAAGTGGAAAATGGAGACTAATTACATGACTTGCGAGAAGTCAATAAGGTTATAGTGGACATGGGAGCCTTGCAACCAGGGCTACCATCTCCCTGTATGATACTGAAGTATTGGAAGCTTTTGATTATAGATCTCAAAGATTGCTTTTTTACAATCCCTCTGCATGAAGATGATGCCAAACATTTTGCATTCTCAGTCCCAAGTACAAACAAGGCGCAACCCATGCAAAGATATCATTGGACAGTATTGCCACAAGGCATGAAAAATTCGCCCACGATGTGTCAAATTTATGTAAATTGGGCTTTACAGCCAATCAGAAAAAGGTGGCCTCAATATTTCATCTGTCATTATATGGATGACATATTGATGGCTGGTGATCAATTAAATCCGGAAGAAATGATTGGGGAGCTCGTTGAGCTTTTAAGACAAAGTGGGCTGCAAGTGGCGCCGGAAAAGATACAAGCTGAAGCGCCTTGGAGGTACTTGGGGTGGATGATCACTGAAACGTCGGTGACCCCCCAGAAGGTTGAATTAAGAATTCAGATTAAAACATTAAATGATGTACAAAAATTGGTAGGAGACGTTAATTGGATTCGACCTATTTGTGAGATCACAAACCAAGGTATGGAGCCCTTGGTTCAGCTGTTGCGAGGGGATAGCAGGTTAAACTCTCCTCGACAATTGACCAAGGAAGCCCGGGAAGCAGTAGCAAACATTTCTGAAAAGGTAACTCAAGCATTTAGTTCTAGGATAGACCCCTCGATAGGGATCACTTTGGCAGTAATCAATCACGAGTGACATCCCTATGCGCTTATAATACAGTGGATAACAAAGCTAGAATCAAAAGCGGACCCATTGAGAATTTTAGAGTGGGTCTTTTTGCCTCAGCAGCAGAGAAAAACCATCACCACGAAAGTAGAGTATTTTGCAAATTTGATTATGAAAGGGTGCAACAGAATTATTGATATATCATCAAAGGACCCGAAAACGATTTTAATACCATTACAACAAGAATATTTTACTTGGGCTTTGCAGCACTCTGTTCCCTTCCAAACTGCATTAGCAGGATTTGAAGGTGACATTCAGATTAATTATCCATCACACAAAATGTTTACCTTTTTTAAAAACCATGAAGTAGAAGAAAAATCAAAGTGTAGTCAATATCCAGTTCAAGGTGCTACAGTATTTACGGATGGTGGTGGGAAGACAGGCAAGGCAGCAATAGTATGGCGAGAGCACGGAGAATGGACAGAACGGGTACTTGTCGTGCCAGGATCAGTTCAAAAGGTAGAACTACAGGCAGTAATTGAAGCCTTTAAATTATGGTCTGAAGAACCTGTGAATATAATTACTGATTCTTTCTATGTAGTTGGAGTACTCCAAAGATTGGAAGGTTCAATCCTCAGACAAGTACAGCAGGAACAGCTATATCAACAATTTAGAACGCTTTGGTTTTTATTGCAGAAAAGACGACATCCTTATTACGTTATGCATATACGCAGCCATACCAACCTTCCAGGGGAATTGGTGGAAGGAAATGCAAGAGCTGATCGGCTGACTGCCGCAGTATGGGCTGGACCTGTCCCGGACCGTTTAGGTCAAGCACAAGCCTCTCATGCCTTTTTCCATCAATCTGCCAAAGTTTTAGCGAGACAATTTAATCTAAGTGCAGGTGACGCTACAGCTATTATACAGACTTGTGCTGATTGTCAACAAATAGGCCCAGGAATCGCGATTACAGTAAATCCCCGAGGATTGCATTCGCTACAACTATGGCAGATGGATGTGACACATGTCGCTGACTTTGGAAGATTTAAATATGTTCATGTTTCAATTGATTGCTATTCTGCAGTAGTTTGGGCCACTGCACAAACAGGAGAAACTAGTAGGCATGTACAAAAGCATTTGCGAGCTGCATTCGCAGCCCATGGTATACCCCTACAAATTAAAACCGATAATGGTCCTTGTTATGTAGCCCAGTCAACCCAATGATTTTTTGCTCAATGGGGAGTGATGCATGTTACTGGAATACCGCATTCCCCAACTGCTCAAGCTATTGTTGAACGAATGAATCATTCCCTGAAGTGTTTATTGCAAAAACAAAAAGGGGGAGAGGCTACCATACCACCCCAAGAACGTTTGAATAAAGCCTTATATGTGTTAAATTATTTGCGTCTAGCAGAAGGAGAAACAGTACCTCCCATAATAAAACATGTAAAAGGAATGACAGGAAGCCTATGTGAGTTAACACAAAATGTGCAAGTAAAAGTTAAAAATTTGGAAAAGAATATGTGGGAAGGACCTTTTCAACTGCTAACCTGGGGACGAGTTTATGCTTGTGTCATTACAGATTCTGGAACTCGTTGGGTACCCGCAAAATGGGTAAAACCATGGGTGGAACAGTCACCATCATCATCGTCGGACACATCTTGACACTATCAGGTGTCATCGCAACCTGGATGCCACCTCAGCCAAAAGAAAATGTATGGGTAACATTAGCAAATCAAACAGGACAGGACACCATCTGTCTGTCTCTTTCCTCCCCGGGCAATCCCTTTTCAATCTGCCAGAAGGGTTATGGTGGCTGTTTGGAGATCAATGGGCTGGGAAACAGCTGCCCGGGAACTGGTCAGGGGACTGTACCATGGGCGTCCAAGTTCCTAATTTGCAAATAATTAATCACACTGAAATTAGCAGTATCATTAGACAAACATGGAAAGCTTTTAAGGCAAAGTGCTCTATAACTACAAATCCTTTGGTAAGATATAATATTGGTTTTCATAGCTTTATACAAGCACTTTTTCCATCACTAGAAGTAGCTTCTATCGCTAGGAGTAGTACAGCTAGAATTGTTTGCCTTGTAACATTCTGCTATTGATTTAAGCATAGTTGATATGTGACTGCTGGATTATGGTAAGATGCCGTGTGAACAAAGCCTACGAACCAATAGACGGGATGGCTGTGGCGCGTGCAGCACGTCTGGCCAGCGGGCATATGCGCCATAGGCTCCCTGTGTTGAGAGGTGACAACCGAGGCGTGTTCCGACACTCGCTGGCCACGTGTGTCGAAACTCGTTCCTCGGCAAATGTATAAATACTGGGATTTCCCGAAGAGCAGGGGGAACGGTGTACAGCAAGGCCACCGTTGCCTCCGTGGGGACGCCCACGTAAAGCTGGCACCTACCGACTGCTGGGCTGAGTTCGCGGCACAGGACAATACAAGAATGTACAGATGGTCCATCTTCCTCACAGTCCTTGGGTTGCGAATGATCCATCAGGTTTTGTTTATAGATAAAAAGGGGGAGATGTTGGGATCACCCTGCATGGCTCGACCTTAAGGAGAAGGAGCTGTGGGAGTGATCTGCACGGCTCAACCTTAAGGAGAAGGAGCTGTGGCATTGAGAAGCTGGTAAACAGCTGGATATCTGCATGGCTCGGCCTTGAGGAGAAGGAGCTGTGGTAAACAACTAAGAAGAAGCAAAGGAGTACAGGAACACCTGCAAGCAGCGAATCCTGACTGTGTGAGAGGCGCGTGGACAGCGCGTGATATTTTGTATATAGTCAATTGCAATAATGTGTGTAACAAGCTGTAACCAATCATGAGTGTGTGCGCAGTGACTAAGCGAAAATTATGATATATATTGGAGTCAGACAAGACAATAAAGGGCTTCGGAATATAACTCTCATAGAGTTGTGAAGTCCATCCTTCTCCCGCACTATATCCTTTCTCTTGAGCAGAAGAACGCTTACTAGTAATAGCTCAGATAGATCCTGGTCCGTACGGGTGGAGGGTAGGGCATATCCTCTTTGAATTGCTGGAACTCCCGGGACAGTTTCTCTACAGCAGAGACGCAGGCCCGTAGGGAGGAAGAGAGACTTTCTTCGTATTGCCGGAGTTGGCCAGCCAATTCATCCACCGTTGGTCTCTCTCCGTCCTTCCAGGCCATTACTGCTAATGAGTTGGCATATGATGATGGTGCACTCCGTACAAACTTCCGCCACACAGGTCGTGTGCAGTTGACTTCATCTGGATCTTTGGATGACTGACCATTGTCCAAGTCACCATAAATCACCTCCAGCACAGCTAGCTCCCTCAGGTACTGGATACCTTTCTCCATGGTGGTTCACTTGCCTGGGTGACATAGAACATCTTCCTTGAAGGGATACGTTTCCTTCACACCCGACAGGAGTCGTCTCCAGAGGCTGAGGACTCGTGCACCTTTTCCAATTGCTTTGTCAATGCCCCCTTCTCTAGAAAGGGATCCCAGCTGCTTGGCTTCCCTACCCTCTAATTCCAGGCTATTGGCCCTGCTATCCCAGCATCGGAGCAGCCAGGTGACAATGTGCTCACCTGGACGATGGCTGAAATCTTTTCGTATATCTCGCAGTTCACTCAGGGATAGAGATCGGGTAGTTACCATCTCTTTTATGAGTTCTTCCTCTTCCTCCTCTTCAAGCGATGACCCGCTCTCTTCCCTCTTTGGTCCTCATGATGGCCCTGCTTCAGAGCACTCTGCCTCCTCACTCTCTTCCTCTGGCTCCTTCTTAGAAGAATCTTCCTTGTCCCTTACTAAACGAGATGACTTCCGCTTCCAAGATTTCTCCTTTTGTACAGGGGCGACTGATACTGGGACAGGCTGGTTCTCTGGTTCAGCTGCAAGAGTCTGAGTAGCTACAGTGCCCGCCGTGGGGGTTGGAGTAGTCGCAGTGCCTGCCACATTGCCATCAGATCCAGAGAGCCTCTCTCCCCTTTGCATAGTGTTAAATAGAGCTTGGTAGGCATGGGCCAGGCCCCAGCACATTGCAATGATTTGTGTCTCCTTGGAGCTGCCAGACTGACAGCATACTTCTTCCAAATATTCTGCTAGTTTATCAGGATTCTGCACTTGTTTGGGAGTGAAGTTCCAAAACACCGGAGGTGCCCACCGCCCTAGGCATTTGCCCATGCTGTTCCACACACCCTGCCATTCATAACTATCCAGCCTTGGGGCAGATCTCTGGATGATATTCTTAAATTACTTGCTAACCTTAGACAAAACCGAAACAGTGTTCCCCAGAAGTAGCAATAGAAGTATTTTAACTACCCAAAGGTGTTCAAAATACTGAAAAGTTATTGTGATGAAGGAGGAAATGTTATGATAGAGGGTAGCAAAGGTACCATTCTGCATTTCCTCCATAAAAAGCCTTTCGGAGGCAGAAGTATAATTGCTAATTGTCTCCATAAGATAGTACCCGAAATACAGTAACAGCTTTAGTACAGAGCTCAGATACCACATTAAGCTCAAGGTCAGTGTTCTAAAAACAAATCTCCCAGGCAAGACCTTACTAATCATTACTAATCATACTAATCATTGCTGCAGGGTACAGCAGCCTGCAGAAAACAACACCGATTTTTAACATGTACGGCAAAGACGAGAGCATGATGCAAATCAAATAAACTGATATCGTGACCGGCAACTGTTATTAACTCAAGCCTTTTGCCCCACGTTGGGTGCCAAAAAGGACTGTCGTGGTTTAGCCCCAGCTGGCAACTAAGCACCAGGCAGCCGCTCGCTCACTCCCCCCTCCCCCAGTGGGATGGGGGAGAGAATTGGGAAAAAAATCGTGGGTTGAGATAAAAACAGTTTAATAGGACATCAAGAGAGAAGGAAACAACAGTGATAACAACAATAATACCGACAAAGGAATGTACAAGAACAAATGATGCCCAATACAGCAATTGCTCACCACCCGGTGATCAATAGCCCGTCCCCAAGCAGCAGTCCCTGCCCCTCGGCTAACTCCAGTTTATGTACTGGGCATGACATTGTATGGTAGGGAATATCTCTTTGGCCAGCCTGGGTCAGCTGTCCTGGCTGTGTCCCCTCCCAGCTCCCCATGCACCCCCAGCCTTCTCACTAGCAGGCCAGCACGAGAAGCTGGACTGTCCTTGACTACTTAGCAACAACTCAAAACATCAGCACGTTATCAACAGTTTCTCATCCCAAATCCAAAACATAGCCTCACACTAGCTTCTGTGAAGAAAACCAGCTCTATCATGGCTGAAACCAGGACACTCCCATAGTATCCATACAGCCAAGCTGGAGAGAGATGATTTAGATAGGTGAGTTATAAGGTGGATGGGAAATTGCCTGAACTGTTGGGCTCAAAGGTTTGTGATTGCGAAGTCCTGCATCTGGGATGGAATAATCCCATGCAGCAGGACAGGCTGGGGGCCCACTGGCTAGAAAGCTGAGAGTAGCCAGCAGGTTGAGGGAGGTGATTACTCCCCTCTACTCAGCACTGGTGAGACCACATCTGGACTACTGTGTACAGTTTGGGGCTCCCCAGTATAAGAATGACATTGACATACTGGAATGAGTCCAGCAGAGGCCACCAAGATGGTTAGGGGGCTGGAACACATGACATATGAGGAGAGGCTGAGAGAACTGTTTTTGTTGTGGGGTTTTTCTGCCTTAAGAACAGAAAGCTATGGGGAGATCTTATTGCTGGATTTGTGCTGAAAAAAGTGTTGATAATACAGGGATGTTTTTGTTATTTTTGAGCAGCGCTTACACAGAGTCAAGGCCTTTTCTGCTTCTCACCCCACCCCACCAGTGAGTAGGCTAGGGATGCACAAGAAGTTGGGAGGGGTCACAGCTGGGACAGCTGACCCCAACTGACGAAAGGGATATTCCATACCATATGACATAATGCTCAGCAATAAAAAACTGGGGGAAGAAGAAGGAAGGGGGGACATCTGGTGTTTGTCTTCCCAAGAAAACATTATGCATGATGGAGCCCTGCTTTCCTGGAGATGGCTGAACACCTGCCTGCTGATGGGAAGTAGTGAATGAATTCCTTGTTTTGCTTTGCTTGCATGCGCAGCTTTTGATTTACCTATTAAACTGTCTTTATCTCAACCCACAGGTTTTCCTCACTTTTACCCTTCTGATTCTCTCCCCCATCCCACTGTGGGGGGAGTGAGCGAGCAGCTGTGTGGTGCTTAGTTGCTGACTGGGGTTAAACCATGACAACATGCTTGACCCACCATTCAGCTCTTAAGTACTGATTCTTCTGTTTCAAACCTCTTCTTCTTTCCTTCCTTGTTTGGTACCCTTCCTAAGTTTCTTTTATGAATATGCTCGCATACACTTACTTGGAAACGTTTCTGAATTGTATCTGTTGATAGCCCTTTGAGAATCACTCGCAAAATAAAATGTAAAGGTTTACCCAATCATTAGGTTATGATGTTTGTGATTCACTTTTACAGAGCTTGAAGTCAAATTGGTGAATAAAACTTCTTCAAAGGCTGATCTGACCTTTATATGCACTTGTTAAATTATTTGGTTGGGAGGTGTTTATGAATGAACAAAATTATTATGGGAAAATAATTTGATTGTTGTTGGTGCCAATAACTTAAATCAGTAAAAGGTATGGCATATATGATATGCTGCAAGCTTGTTGTCATTCTCATGTTGGAGGAGCACATGAACTCCAGAAGTAAATAATTTGTAATACAACAGAACCTTCAAGGTATCTATCTGAAAAGCTACAGACCCACATTTTACAGACACAACCTCCCTGAACTCCCAGATGGCCTGTAGTCTGGAATGCACATTAGATTAATGGTCCAAGTAGCTTCATAATGCAGAACTATCCTTCCTTTGCTTATTTTGTGGAAAAGTGATGTGGAACAAAGTTAGAAATCTTATTTTAGTTGAATGAATGGTCTTGCTTTCAGACCTTGTCCTTCAGCCAGAAATTCCCTAAAACTGAACTGTACAAAGGACTCAGGAAAAGGTGAGTCTGTGCCATGACTCAATGTTATGCAATATTATCAGTACAGGAAGAGTTTTAAAGAAACTTACACATGGGAACTGAATGAAGGCTGAATCACCATAAAGCAATGGTGGTTTTCTATATCCTCCTGTTTCTGTAATTTCTGTATGAAATTTCTTTATGAAAAGAGCTGTGTGGTTACCATATAGTGGTGATAGGGACTGAAAAGTTGCGAGTACCTCACAAAGGCAAAGCACAGGATGGCAAGGAAAAGTGCTTTTGATCCTTATATTCTACAAGGTGGCTAGCTAGAAGTTGTTACTTGCAATCTGTGGGGTGTTTAGTTTTGTGAAATTTAGCAAACTAACCTAGAAAGGCCTCAAATGGCCTCAGATAAATGCTGGAAAACATTCCATGATTTTCAGCACAAGGCTGCAAGGCTCAGTGGTATCACCTCTCTGGAGGTGGTGTGGTGACCTCTTCTTACATTAGGTGAAAACCCAAACCAAACCACATGTAGGAATGAGGAAAAGGGGTGATGCAGGTAGGTGACACTGAAAATCTCATGAGATCTGGAAAGCTTTCTGTGGTGAAGGACTGTCTTTGGGAATGGGCATTAACAGTTGTAAAAGAATAAACAGAAGAAAACTTTCCCATCGATTCAATTGTACTTGGGGTTGTTTGGAGAACATGGCACTGCTGTGATATTTAGAAGTAAATGAATTCCCCATCTATACATTAAAGCTCACATAATTCTTCAACAAGTGACACCACATGTCACCTTTTAGGTAGTAAATTTTGCTGAGTAAAGACTTTTTCTTTGGTTATGTACATGTCAATTTTCACATTATCTACTCTTCTTGAAAACTAAAACTCAATTTATTTTAACAAATGTAGGTATTTATTTTAATACACACATGTGTTTTTAATTCTTGTGAGAAAATGTCCTAGCTGCATTCTTAGTATCTTTTAATGTAAAATGGTTGAAATTAAAAATGCTTACCAGATATGTTAACAAAGTAATATGCTGTAGCCATTGTGTCAAATTTAAGTTTACTTATATATCAAGCTCTCTATAAAATGGTAAAGTCAGTGTAATTGCTTGCACCAAGAAACTGCAAGCCACAGGTCTAGAAAACTTTACCCCTTCAAATACTAACTGTAGTATTTTTGAAGTAAATCAAAGTAACTGAAAAGTCTGTCAGCCTGCCACACCTGTCCATTTCTTGTTCCTAATTAAAAATAATTCTTTATCTTTCCAGACACCTTTTCTGATTGATCTTGACAGTATTGCTGGGCATCACTGCAATAATCAAATACATGTAATTTTAAAATTATAATTAATCTTCATGCAAGGGCCATCATTGGTTGCATGTAACCCTGGAAGGCTGTGAAGGTCCCAGTGGATTCTCCAAGGATTAGAGCTTTCCCCTTTCTTTGAAGGGAAGTAATTTGTATGTTGGGCAATATGGACACAAATTAGTAACAAATTATGCCCATAGCATCCCTGCTTCACAGTCTCAGGAGGGGAAATAAAGCCCATAGAAAAGTTTGTAAAGGTGCCAGGCTGAGGAATGCACACATGCACCTTGCACCATGGCCACCAACCCCATGCCATCAATGAGACAGTGACTTTTCTACACGTGCCATGCGATGGGGAAGCTGAAGATACAGACTTCAGCGTTTGCTCCCTGTGATGGGCCTGTGAAATACAGGGAGATCTGGGTGGAAGGAAAGTGAAGGGGGGATTGAGCACTGGGGAAAGAAAACTTCTGCATACAAGGGGTGTATGAGAGCAAGGCTGGCAGAGCTGCAGGAAGTGACAAAGAACATGCCTGACAAAAGGTGATGTGGTGGGTTGACCTTGGCTAGCCACCAGCTGCCCACCAAGCTGCTCTATCACTCCTCCTCCATCAACAGGACAAGGGGAGAAAACGTGATGAAAAGCTCGTGGGTCGAGATAAGGACAGGGAGATTACTTACCAATTACTGTTGTTGTCCCAAATATGGGTTCTTCCACCCGGTGTGCAGAGAGCCGAAAAACACACAGTATATTTGCTTTTAATATTTGCTTTTAATTCCAAATCTGTGCGGAGTTGGGTGCTAGGTGGTAGGTCCACAAAGCTAGCACACCTCAGTTAACACACGGAAAATATTTATACACTTCGAGCAACAGTTATCAATATTTTTTAAAAGTTGGCTCCGTTACCCTTGTTCCCATTGGTTCTCACAAGCCTCGTCTCCACTTAAAGTCACAGCAGCCTTCTTTTTTCCTAGGCATGCTCAGTGAGGAAGGGGCTTTTGTGAGGAGGGGACTTTCCCCGCCCAGGGGCAAGTTTCTATTATGCCAAGTATATGTTAAATAGATGTTAATTAGGATAGTTCACTCAAGGTTCATTAGTTGTGTTCCTTTTGTGGTTACCTTGTTCCTTCCCTCAAGGTTGCACCTTGTTAACTGCTCACAGAGACTAAACAATACCCCCAGCTTAATTCCTTGTATACCTTCAACAATGTCATGGGCAAAACAGACTTGACTTGGGGAAATTAATTTAATTTATTGCCAATTAATTGTAACAAATTTCGATAGTGAGAAATAAAACAAAACTAAAAACACTTTTCGCACCCCTCCCTTCTTCTCTAGACTCAGCTTCTCTCCCAACTCTTCTACCTCTGTTGTCCCAAAAGTGAGATTGTATACCTGGTGTGCAACACACCAGTATACACACAGAATAGAGGTATTTTATTTATAGCATATTTGCACAGATATGGGTGCTAGGTGGTATTCCACAAAGCTAGCACACCACACAGAGGAATCACCACATATTTATCCCGTTACACGATTAGCGAAGACAATAGAGAACCTCCCATATTTACATTCATCGGTTAGTAATTACCACATTGCTTCTTATTGCTTACCCATATTTAAATTATCGCACATGCTCCTAGAAAGAGTGGGGGCTAATTTGCATAGACCCTCAATTGAGTCGGTGGTCACAACCTCCCCCTGCCACCTTTACCTTTACCCTAGTTACTGTGGATTCTGCTGACCTCATGACAGTTACATTTTTCAAGAGTGCAGGAACAGCTCAGTCTTCATGGTTTACTGCTTAAGTACAACTACTTCTTCATCTTCTTGACCACTAAATCCAGGTTCATTAATCTTTTTTAATTGTGTTGTGTCCTACTGACCTGCCCCCCTAGAATTTTTCATTTGTCTCTGACATCACCTCCTCCCAGTAGGAGCTCAGTAGCTGTGCAGGGGGACAGGGAATGGGGGTTGCGGTCAGTTCATAACACTTCATCTCTGCCATTCCTTCTTTCTGACACTCTTCCCCTGCTCCAGCATGGGGTCCTACCCACAGGATACAGTCCTCCATGAACTTCTCCAACATGGGTCCTTCCCACAGGCTGAAGTTTTTCCAGAACTGCTCCAGCATGGGTCCTACCCACAGGATACAGTCCTCCATGAACTTCTCCAACATGGGTCCTTCCCACAGGCTGAAGTTTTTCCAGAACTGCTCCAGCATGGGTCCTTTCCACAGGGTACAGTCCTTCAGGAACAGACTACTCCAGTGTGGGTCCCCCAAGTGCCACAGGTCCTGCCAGAAAACTTGTTCCTGCATGGGCTCCTCTCCATGAGCTGCAGCTTCCTTCAGGGTATATCCACCTGCTCCAGTGTGGGGCCCTCCATGGGCTCCAGAGGGACAACCTCTGTCATCACCATGGTCTTCACCATGGGCTGCAGGGGAATCTGCTCCAGCGCCTCCTCCCCCTCCTTCTTCACTGACCTTGGTGTATGCAGAGTTGTTTCTCTCACATATTCTCACTCCTCTCTCTGAGCCATTGGGAGTCTTGTCCCCAAACATCAGCAAGCGTTTGCATATAATGGATGAAGAGCCGGGCCTGCAGCCGGTGCACAGCCCCGTGCAATAGCCCAATTGCCCAATTGAACGATTGCAGCATTTCTGTCTTCTCCCACCCACATCCTGCTCCTCACCCCGCCTGCAAAGCATTTGGCTGAAAGGGAGAGAAATAAGTACATCACTGCAAAGGCAGCCCTGTTGCTGGGGAGTCCTTTGCAATTACAGACATTCCCTGCAGCTCCCTGCTAACTCACTGCATGCGGGAGGGCGGGGATGGGGGGAAAGGTGTGCAGAGATGCCTGTAGGTGCTTCTGAATAGGAGCCATGGGAGAAGCTAGGGGTCGCTGGAGCTTAAAGGACATGCTTGAGTCCTCATCAATGAAGCAGCACAAAGGGGACAATGAAGAGTGCAGGTTTGGTGCATCTGGTCTGCTCAGGCTTTCCAACATGATTGATTGCTGCATATTTATTGCAGGCAGAGACTCCCTGGCTTTGTGCAGATCTCCCAGGAACCAGGGCTACCCTGGTAAGACAATCACAGAATCATTAAGTTTGGAAAAGACCTTTAAGATCATCAAGTCCAACCATCAACCCAATACCACCATGCCCACTAAACTATGTCCTGAAGTGCCACGTCCACACGTTTTTTGAACACTTCCAGTGATGGTGACTCCACCATCTCCCTGGGCAGCCTGTTCCAATGCTTGACCAAAGGCTTGTTTAATCGAAAGTGCATGGATAGCAAGGAGCCAGGGTTGGAAAAATCTACCAAACCCTTTCAAGCCTTCCCTGTTGAATTTATAGCCATGTGTGCACACACACATACATAGAATCACAGAATGACTGAGGTTGGAAGGGACCTCTGGAGGTCTTCTGGTCCAACCCCCCTGCTCAAGCAGGGCCACTGAGAGCCAGTTGCCCAGGACTATGTCCAGATGGCTTTTGCATTATCTCCAAGGAGGGAGACTCCACAACCTCCCTGGGCAACCTGTCACAGTGCTCAGTCATTCTCACAGTAAAGAAGTGTTTCCTGATGTTCAGATGGAACCTCCTGGTTGTTAAGTTCTGTCCTGTGCGGGAGCTGGTGTTCCAGAAAGTCACTGGCTCCCTCTGCTGCCTTGGGATCCGAGTGGACAGAGTTGGTATGGAAGCGGAAGATGCAGGGCTGGCTGCGAGTTGAGCACTCTTCTTTCTCACCGTGTGTAATTTATGCTGGGCTGGTGAGGCCGATGGCAGAGGAGGAAGGAAGCAACTTTTTCCTTGAGAGCAGCCAGACCAGCGTTAGAGGATAGAGGACTTGCCCCTTCCCTACATAGGGAGAGGGGAAGGCGCACAGACACACAAAGACAGAACAGACACCCGCGGGGAATCACCCCCCTCTTCCGGTCAGGGCTGGGATTGAGAAGTGGACCTTGCCTTCTTGTACGAGGGGGGCCAAGACGGCAGAGGAAGTCCCCTAGACGGAAGGGCACGGGGGGACGGACTTCACTGATTCGGATACCCTTTTCTTTCGCTCTCCTGGCGTAGTGCTGTTATTGTTTCCAGAGGCGGGGGAGGGAGAGGTATAACAGCCTTCTATGCTGCCTTTGTTTTCTCTCTTGCACTGACCCCTAGCCCTTTGAGTTGTGAGGCACAGCTAATCGCTTCCCTTGCCGAACTAGCAAGCTCAGCCCCCGCCCAGTGGCCCTGAGCCTGTACCGGGGGACAACGAACGGTGGCAGCCCCCTTGCCCCACCGCTGCTACTTCGCGTTTTCGTGTCCACCACCCCTCGTGCGCTGCCTGGGCAGTTGGGACCCCCCTCTGCTGCCAATTGCTTGGGGGCGGGCGGGGGAGGAAGTGATGCCGATCGCCGCCAACTCGCAACCTTGCGCTGTGCAGCTCGACTCCCGCCTCTTTCCTTCCGCCTGCCTGGGGAACCACGACCGGGAATCCGCAAAGCCCGGGGAGGACGGTATTGAAGATCGATCGGATCCCCTTCGCCAGGTGGGAGAAGCGTGTAGGAGAGTTGGGCTCACCAGCAGATTGGTGGCTCCTTCCGCCGTCTCCCTTCCCCCTCCTCCTGCGCTGTAGCCCCCCACCTTCTTCTCCCCCTCCCCCATCGCTGCCGCAGCCGTCGCCTGCCGCCCAGCTCCCTTCCTCCTCCTGGAGCCCCCCCCCGAATCCACTCCAGCTTCCTCAGCTTCGCCATGAACGGGGGAGCCGCTCATTTCCAGCAGCCGCCTCCCCCCACCCTCTGTCAGCAGCCGCCGCCAACACTACACAGGCCGAGCCTCCCGGAGCAAGGAACTCGGAGCCATGGCAGAGGCAGACACATCGCCGCCTCGGGCACCAGAACCCCTGTGTCAGGTAAGCGGTGCGTGTGAGGCGGGGAAGTATTTTGGGCGGGGAAGGCTATCCCCCCCCGGACTACCCCTTTGTTCATCTTCTCCCCCAAAGGTCCCAGAAGTTGACACCCTCCGCAACACTTCAGTGGAGTTATGCCCGCCCCGCCGGGTATGTGTCCCCACGGGAGACACGACGGGTGTCTGGACGCCAGGCGGTAAAACACGCGGGGATGGGGGAGAGACCAGAGTCGTGGTATCGCCCTCCATCTCCTTTGGGGTGTCTCTGCCCTCAGAGCTTGTGACCGTCTTGAGTGGTCGCCTCGCGGCCCGGAGGGTGCTGAGTCCCCGGGGGTGACATGAGAGCAGCAGCGCACACGGGGGAGACGTCGGGGCTCCCGGAAAAGGGACTGAGCACAAAGTCTGCTAGGGTTATACCAAAACAAATAAACTCGTTGGGGCTCTCGTTCAAGTTTTGTACCTCCTGGCGAACAGCTGAAACTTTGGAGTGTATCGGGGGTAAAGAGAAACAGACTCACCAAGACCGGGGGTTTGTGGAGTCTTCAGGACTGTGTTGAGAAGCCATTTCCTTCTCTGCGTATTTTCCCCTTGTATTTGCGGTGTTGGAATCGTTGAGCGGACTGGACTGCTGGAGAAAGTTTCTGAACTCTCTTGCTCCGTGTGGCTCAAAAGGAGTGCATGGGTCTTGCCACAGAGCACGAGTTGGGTGTTAGGATAGAAGCATTTAAAATTATTCCGTCCTTTGAGACCTTTCACATATAATTTTTTTTCTTAGCATCAGATGTGGCATTATAAATTATGCTTTTGGAGAAGAAATACTGTAATTGAATTTGAGAGGGCACATTTGTTCTTAGTATAATGATTGTTAATATAGTATCTGTGTTGTCTTTGTATTTCCTAGCCTGTTGGTATAATGTGTTTTTTTTTTAATTTGGGTTTACTGTTTTTTACTGTGCCTTTAAATATGTCTGTACTATCATATAAACTTTTGTTGTATTCTGAATAATACCAGGGCTGTGTAAATTTGATTGTAGTTACTCTGTTTAGCTGATCCTCCAAAATATTATGTGAGATTCAGTGATTGTCTATGGTTAGCTCTGATCTCGTTGGTAAAGAAACAGCCCCCTAATACAGCTGATCTGTTGATAAATGTAGTAGATAGCATAAGTGTATGGGTGATGTACTCTTACTTAATTTCCTTAATGAATAGCTGGCTGCTTGCCTTCTTACTGTCCTTTTGCTTTATTGGTATTGGAAAGTGATCTGACATGCTTTTGTAAGCATCAAGTATTTGATTTTTAGAATATTTATTTTGTGGGGAAACTTGCAGTCCTTCAGGAGTGGCATTCGGTTCCAAAATTACATGTGTATGTAAATCCAAAGCAGCCCCTAGCTGGTTGACTACTTTTTTTCTTTACTGTCAGTGTCTTTTGAAACTATTATTAAGACTGATATGGCTTCTTAAATTCTTGTATATGTTGGTAACTCCAGAATGCTGGGAAAACATCATCTTATGGAAACCCTATCTTTCTTCCTAATAATCTCTCTATATTGGCCATTTGACACCTGACTTCTTAAGTGTCAGGTTGATTTCCTGTTAAAAATGGTTACATGACGATATCCCTCTGAGGAACAGCTTTTGACCACTCAATTCACTTTTATTTTGGAGCTATGATGTTTTCAAGACTGAGGCCCTAACACTTAAGTTTATGTGTTTATTGTTAAATGTGTGAGTTTAGATATATATATAAAAATATAAAACTATATAACTACATATAATAACCATATCTATAACATAGGTTTTATATATATGTAGTTGATAATTATGCATTGGTGCAGGGAGCACAACAAACAATGAGAGATCATTCTTTGGGATTGGAGCGTGGAAAAATAGACTAAGTAGTCCTTTCCTAGAATATATTTGTAACTGTGCTTATGTCTTGAGGAGTTACTTAGATGACTTATGGAAGTCTGTAGTATGGATGTTTACACCATTAGAAATCTTACTCTAAAATTAAATATATTTTATACACAGCAGGGTTCACCACTTTCCCTTGGAATTTGTGGTTGGAAATGTTTTAAAGTTAAATGTTAAAAATTGATTACTTTTTACATTTGAAATGGTTTCTATATTGCAGAAATATCTGTGTATGTGTATTGGAGATAACTTCTTATATAGCTATCTCTCCTCCCCAGTTATGTGGGCCTTTCACAAAAGATGATATTTAACGGGAAAAAAATCTTCTCCAGATATAAGTGATCTCAGGAAGGGAAGCTTTACTTGACAAAAGTTCATTTCAATTCTGCTGTTCAGAAATTGGACATTCTTGGTGTAGTTGAACAGCTCAGATTGAAGTCTGATCCCAAATCCTCTCCTAGCTCTCCCATACTTCTGATAATCTCATAATAAAATTGACTTAGTGTATTACTGTGAAAGAAAAGGTTTTACATTGCCTGTGACTTGGAAACTCTTAGGTACAGTAAAGAAATAGAACCTTTATCATTTGTACAGTTCATCACAGTCCTGGTAACTGTGTACCAAGATCTTGCCATTGGATTAGGGGGAGTTCACTTTCTTTCTTGTCTTTTGTCTGAAAAGGGATGGAGCTTTGGGGACTTGTTCAAAAGTTTTGGTCTTCATGTGCTGACTAGGAGTGGTGCTCTTCTGGACCTACTGCTTACAAATAAGGAAGATTTGTTTGGAGATGTGACTCTCAATGGCAGCCTTGGCTGTAAGATCACAGAGTTTGAGATCCTAAGGGGCATGAGGAAGACAAGTAGCAGAATAAAGACCTTGGACTTCAGAAGAGCTGATTTCAACTTGTTTAGGGAACTGTTATGAGGGATCCCATGGAAGTCTGCTTTGGAGGGCAAAGGAGCTCAGGAGTCCTGGGAGATTTTGAGAGACAGCTTCCTCAAAGCACAAGAGCAGTCCATCCTCCTAAGCAGGAAAAGGAGTAAACATAACAAGAAGCCAGCCTTGTTAAACAGTGAGCTACTGAGAGAGCTCAAATGCAAAAAAGGAAGCGTATGAGAGATGGAAAAGGGGACAAACTCCCAAAGAATATTGAAATATTGCTTGGGCATGCAGAGATGCAGTTAGGAAGACAAAAGCTCAGCTGGAGCTCAAACTGGCAAGAGATGTCAAGAACAAGAAGAAAGGCTTCTATAGGTATGTTTGTAGCAAGCAAGCATGTATGCATGAATGTTTCTCTCTGCACACATATGTGCATGTGTGTTTCCCTCATAAAAAAGTCTAGGTTGGAAGGGACCTCTGGAGATCATCTGATCTAACCTTCTGTTAAAAGCAGGGTCTTAGATTAGGTTATCCAGGACCCCGTCAAGCTGTCTTGACTATTTATAGCTCAGCAGTTTAGCTAGTTTTCTACCCATCTTGTGATCCATCTATCCAGTCCATATCTTACCAACTTGCCAAGAAGGATGGAGTAGAAGACTATGTCAAATGCCTTGCTAAATTCGAGGTAGATGATATCCACTGCTCTCCCCATATCCACTGAGCAAATGCATGTGCAATAGGAGAGGAGGACACTCATGCACATACAAAGGGAGAAACATGCCCTCACACATGCAGACAGAGGCACTTGTGCATGCACGCTCACAGAGGCTGACACAGGAAGACACCTGTATACAGAGACAGGCAAAGGGAGACACACATGCGATAGAGAGGGAGAAACTAGCATGCATCCACACAGAGGGAGATGCACAGACACATGCAGACACAGATGGAGATGTTCACACACACAGAGGGACAGATGTGTGCACACACACAGAGACACTTAGATTCATACAGACATAGAGGGAGACACCCTTCCCCCCACATGCACACACAGGACACTGATGTACATGGACACAGGGAGGATGCACACGCTCATATGCAGGGAGATGCACATGCAGAAGGAGATGCACACAGACACAGGTAGACAGATACACACACAGACAGGAAGACAGGGGGATGTATGCAGAGGGAGGCATGCACATAAACATACAGGGAGACAGTCATGAGTGTATGCACGTGGACACAGAGGGAGATACTTGTGTGTGCTCACACATGCACATTGGTAGATGCATGTTCACACACAGGGAGACACGCATGCTCACACCCCCACAGGAGATGCTCAGATGCATACATATACACATACACAGATGCACAGAGGATGACACTCACACATGTGCACACACAGCTGGAGGTGCACACACAGCTGGAGATGCACACACATATACCATCGTCTCTTCCCTGTCCTGATTTTTCTGTTGGTATCAGTGTACAAACACCACTGAAAATGCCCTGGATTTGCCTGTATGCAGTTGAAAGGCAATTCAGGGCTAACATCTTGTAGTTTTTATGGTGAGGGTATGACTGGTAATCCTGTCTCAGTTAAAATGACTGATAACAGACACGATAATGATAACTCGGTGTACAGTACAGCCTCAATTCAGTGAAATGCAATGACATGCAGTAAAATGTAGCTGTCCTGTGTCTAAAAGCAACAACATAAACATATTTAACTAAGGGGCTTGAATTCAATATTAAAAACTCTTCAGTTGCTCTTTGTAGTGGAATAGTTATATTTTTTTAGCTCAGTCCATGTCCTAACACTTCCCTTCTATGTCTGCATTATTTTTCCATATTGGAAATGATGCTACAACACACATGTTTTCATGCCTATCTTAAAGTAGCATCACAGACACTCAAAAATGTGGTGTTTGTGCTGTGAGCTATTTCATTCCAGGGTAAAATTACTTAAAACATATTGCTTGCTTCTTTTCTTGTATTCTTCCTGCTTTATGTGGGGATTATGCTTTGGGACAGCTGGGGAGACCAAAATTTTATGTCAGAAGTTTTATTTATATGGCATTAAAAAGAATGATTGCTTTGTCACTGAAAGGAAAGCATAATGCTTTATCAGGGTACTAGTAAGCGTGACTGTGAAGATACAAACCCTTGGAAAATCTGAGCTAGTTTTTTTTTAGAAAAGCTTTTGCTCTTCTTTTCATGCTGCTTATACCCCCTTTTCTTCACCCTCAATGTTACCTTGGCAAAATGAAACCTGCATGCACACATAATCTTTTCAACCTATGTTGTCTGAGAAAAAGGTTTTAAATCTTTTTTTTCCCTCAAGATTCTTGCACTTGGAAACCACTCATCAGGCCTTCTTATATGGTATCTGCTTCATGTCAGAAGTTCAGATAGAACGATGTCAGCTAAACATAGAGTTGAAAACCTGAATGAGATGCAAGTTGTAGGGGGAGCCACAGATCTAAGTCTGGACATCCTGCCCTATCCCTCAGCAAGGTGGTCATCTGGCAATAGTTACTGGCAGCAACCATCCCAAACCACATGCTGGTCAGAAGCCTGACCTCCAGGGACACCTTACTGCGGCCTTTCAATATATCAAGGGGTCTTATAAGAAAGACAGGGAGAGACTTTTTACCAAGGCCTATAATGACAGGACAAGGGGCAACGGTTTTAAACTGAAAGAGGGTTGGTTTAGATTGGACAGAAGGAAGAAATTTTTTTACAATGAGGGTGGTGAGACACTGGAACAGGTTGCCCAGAGAAGCTGTGGATGCCCCATCACTGGAAGCGTTCAAGGTCAGGTTAGACAGGGCTTTGAGCAACCTGATCTAGCGAAAGATGTCCCTGCCCATGGCAGGGGGCTTGGACTAGATAATCTTTAAAGGTCCCTTCCGACCCAAACCATTCTATGATTCTATGATCATTTGTTGGTCAGGTTTGTGTCCCTGTGTGTTCTTTTTTATGGCTTCCTCCTTTTCTTATTATCTGTTTTTGCATTGAAAAGGTCCTCGATCAGATACCCTTAAAGAAGCAGACACTCTCACATACCCTTACATCCATCTATCTATCACAGAACTCTAGTTGTAAGAGCTATCCCACCACATTTCAATTATTGCAATATTGACATAGTTCTGCACCCACATGCAGAGCTCTAGTTCCTCCTGTTTGTTTCCCAGACTGTGTGCATTTGTGTACAGGCACTATCATGCCAGAAAAGGTGACTACACCATCTTTGTTTCAGTGCTTAACTTTTCATTGCTGCTGCATGTTGAAATAGTATCATCTATTTCACTCTTAGCACTCACACAATACACAGTATTTTATGTCCAGTTTGGAAGGTGATGCCTGATGCAATTACCACTTATAGCCAATGGGACATCCAGCTGTCACAACCTGCAAGGGTACCTGCACCTCGGGTAAAGATCACGATGGTGGGCTCGTAGTAGGATTCCGTAATACACAAGGACAAAGAGGGTTTTGTTTCTTAAATTTCTTTATTACAAATTACTACTAGTAAAGCAAATTACTACAAATTATGACTAGTAAAGCAAGCATACTTATGTGCATGCCTGTATATATTATTCAAAGCATTACGGGTACAGCACTCACCAAACCGCTCCCAGGAGTGGGGCCAACTGATGACAGACAAAGTCTCACTTCAGAGATTCTACATGACACCAGGCCTGCTGGTGAGAGATGGCGTACACCTGTTACAAAGGAGGAAAAGGATCTTTGTGCAGGAGTTAACAGGGCTCACTGAAAGAGCTTTAACCTACTTTTGAATGGGGAAAGGGAGAAAACTAGGCTTGCTACAGATAAGCCTGGAGGCGGAACGCCAATGTTTGAGGGACAGTGTGCTAGCGAGGTCCTTTGGTCTGCTATCTCAGTGGAGGCAGGGGATGGAGATCTATGCGGCAGCAAAGATGCAAGGGATGTTGATGTGTTAGAAACCATGGAAGCGCCTGAGAACAGTCACATAGAAATTAGGGCCTCTCCCCAAAAAGAGGTGGTGGGATCAGTAGCAGGAGGAGCTGGAAGCCATTCTGCAGCAGGAACACTATTTGCCATCACGGAAACATGGTGGGATGACTCACACAACTGGAGTGCTACAATGGATGGCTATAAACTCTTTGGAAGGGATAGGCTAGGAAGGAGAGGTGGTGGGGTGGCTCTGTATGTTAGGGAATGTTTTGACTGTCTAGAGCTTAATGATGGTGACGACAGGGTTGAGTGTTTATGGGTAAGAATCAGGGGAAAGGCCAACAAGGCAGATATCATGGTGGGAGTCTGTTATAGACCACCCAACCAGGATGAAGAGGCAGATGAAATATTCTATAAGCAGCTGGGAGAAGTCTCACAATCGCTAGCCCTTGTTCTCATGGGGGACTTCAACTTACCAGATGTCTGCTGGATATACAGTGGAGAAGAAACAGTCTAGGAAGTTTTTGGAGTGTGTGGAAGATAACTTCCTGACACAGTTGGTGAGTGAGCCAACTAGGGAAGACATCCTGCTGGACCTGTTGTTTGTGAACAGAGAAGGACTTGTGGGTGATGTGATGGTTGGAGGCTGTCTTGGGCATAGCTCATTTTGCCAAAATGATAGAGTTTTTGATTCTCAGAGAAGTAAGGAGGGGGGTCAGCTTAACTGCTACCTTGGACTTCTGGAGGGCAGACTTTGGCCTCTTTAGGGGCCTGGTTGACAGAGTCCCTTGGGAGGCAGTCCTGAAGGGCAAAGGAGTCCAGGAAGGCTGGACAGTCTTCAAGAAGGAAATCTTAAAGGCACAGGAGCAGGCTGTCCCCATGTGCTGAAAGATGAGCCAGCGGGGAAGACAAACGGCCTGGCTAAACATAGAGCTTTTTCTGGAACTCAGGGAAAAAAGGAGGGTTTATGACCTTTGGAAGAAGGGGCAGGCAACTCAGGAGGACTACAAGGATGTCGTGAGGTTATGCAGGGAGAAAATTAGAAGGGCCAAAGCCCAACTAGAACTTAATCTGGCTACTGCCATAAAAGACAGAAGTGCTTACAAAGCCGCTTTCAATTATTTATCAGCAGTCCTGGCTAACCGGGGAGGTCCCAGTTGACTGGAAGTTAGCAAATGTGATGCCCATCTACAAGAAGGGCTGGAAGGAGGATCCAGGGAACTACAGGCCTGTCAGTCTGACCTTGGTGCCGGAGAAGGTTATGGAGCATCACACGGCACGTACAAGGACAACCAGGTGATCAGGCCCACTCAGCATGGGTTTATGAAAGGCAGGTCCTGCTTGACTACCCTGATCTCCTTCTATGACAAGGTGACCCGCTTAGTGGATGAGGGAAAGGCTGTGGATGTTGGGCTGTAGACTTTGACACAGCACTTTCCTGGAGAAACTGGCTGCTCATGGCTTGGACAGGCATACTCTTTGCTGGGTAAAAAACTGGCTGGATGGCCAGGCCCAAAGAGTTGTGGTGAATGGCGTTAAAACCAGTTGGTGGCCAGTCACAAGTGGTGTTCCCCAGGGTTCAGTGCTGGGGCCAGTTTTGTTTAATATCTTTATCACTGATCTGGACGAGAAGATCGAGTGCACCCTCAGTAAGTTTGCAGGCAACACCAAGTTGGGCGGGAGCGTTGATCTGATCAAGGGTAGGAAGGCTCTGCAGAGGGATCAGGACAGGCTGGATCGATGGGACAAGGCCAACTGTATGAGGTTCGACAAGGCCAAGTGCCAGGTCCTGCACCTGGGTCACAACAACCCCATGCAATGGTACAGACTTGAGCAAGAGTGGCTGGAAAGCTGCCCAGCAGAAAAGGACCTGGGGGTGTTGGTTGACAGCTGGCTGAACATGAGCCGGCAGTGTGCCCACATGGCCAAGGCGGCCAACAGCATCCTGGCCTGTGTTAGAAACAGTGTGGCCAGCAGGAGTAGGGAAGTGATTGTCCCTCTGTACTCGGCACTGGTGAGACCACACCTCGAATACTGTGTTCTGTTTTGGTCCCCTCACTACAAGAAGGACATTGAGTTGCTGGAGCGTGTCCAGAGAAGGGCAACAAAGCTGGTGAAGGGTCTGGAGCACAAGTCTTATGAGGAGCAGCTGAGGGAACTGGGGTTGTTCAGTCTGGAGAAGAGGAGGCTGAGGGAAGACCTTATCGCGCTCTACAACTACCTGAAAGGAGCTGGGTGTCGGTCTCTTCTCCCAAGTAACAAGCGAAATGGCCTCAAGTTGCACCAGGGAAGGTTTAGATTGTATATTAGGAAAAGTTTCTTCACCGAAAGGGTTGTCAAGCATTGGAACAGGCTGCCCAGGGAAGTGGTGGAGTCACCATGCCTGGAGGTATTTAAAAGACATGTAGATTTGGTGCTTAGGGACATGACTTGGCAGTGATAGGTTAACAGCTGGACTTGATGATCTTAAAGGTCTTTTCCAACCTACACGATTCTACGATTCTATGATTCTATGGCTTTGCAGTTGATAAGATTGCAAACCAGGGGAGACCCAGGCTGGGAGGAGCGAGGAAATCAACAGAACTATACAAACCCATGAAAGAACGTGCAGGGAAAAGGGAGACTGGGGAGGATCAAAAGGGAGGGGTTAGACAAAAAAGGGGTATAAAAGGGGCCAGTTGCATGTAAAACACTTGTCTGACTGAGCCCTGCGCCTGATCACTTCAGTCTGTCCTATCTTCTTATTAAATCTTTTCTTAACTATCTCTCTGGGTAATCTCACTCTCTATCCTGTGTGTATGTGTGCTGCAAGGGCTAGGTGCCAGCTACTGGGGAGACCTGTGTGAGTGGAATTGCTGTAGCTAGTGGAGTCAGATCAGGGGTGTAAGTGCCCCAGGCCTTTTGGTGTCAGCTACTTGAGCAAGTGGGGGTCTCAGCATCAGTAGTCGGAGGGGCCATAGCTCTCTGGATCTAGGGAGGGTCCTACAGACTTTGTTCTCAGAGTGCCAGCTACTGTGGGGGGACTAGCATGAGTGGATACTGGGCCAGCAACTGGAGTCAGACCAGGGGTGTAGGCACCTCTGGCCTATGGCATCAGCAGCTGGAGCAAGTGGGAGACTGGAGTGGGTGAGGGTCTCAGCCGCTAGACACTGAGGTGGGAGTAGTGTGTGTCCCAAAAAACAGCTATTGGGAGGGACCGGTGTGAGTGAGGCAAGTGAGGGGCTCAGTGCTGGTGACTGGAGAGGGACTGCAGGTGTGCCTGGTGCCAGCTACTGGGGGGAGGGGTGGGGGAAGTGTCTTTATATTAAAGGAGAAGCTGCTGCCCGAGCATTCACATACCAATCAAGGAGTCACAGAATCACAGAATCATTAAGGCTGGAAAAGACCTTTAAGATCATCAAGTCCAACCGTTAACCCAACACCACCATGCCCACTAAACCATGTCCCCAATTGCCACGTCTACACGTTTTTTGAACACTTCCAGTCATGGTGATTCCACCACCTCCCTTGGGCAGCCTGTTCCAATGTTTGACCACTCTCTCAGTGGTCAGAAATTTTTCCTAATATCTAGTCTAAACCTCCCCTGGCACAACTTGAGGCCATTTCCTCTTGTCCTATCTGTAGTTACTTGGGAGAAGAGACCAACACCCACCTTGCCACAACTCCCTTTCAGGTAGTTTTAGAGCGCGATGAGGTCTCCCCTCAGCCTCCTCTTCTCCAGACTGAACAACCCCAGTTCCCTCAGCTGCTCCTCATAAGACTTGTGCTCCAGACCCCTCACCAGCTTCGTTGCCCTTCTCTGGACACGCTCCAGCACCTCAACGTACTTCTTGTAGTGAGGGGACCAAAACTGAACACAATATTCGAGGTGTGGCCTCACCAGTGCCGAGTACAGAGGGACAATCACTTCCCTACTCCTGCTGGCCACACTGTTTCTGATACAGGCCAGGATGCTGTTGGCCTTCTTGGCCATGTGGGCACACTGCTGGCTCGTGTTCTCATTTTTCTTTGACGGCACGTGTTCCTATGACTCCAGTGTGTCCGATATGGGCTTGAGACCACGGCCATCCTGGATCTTTCCGGCTATACATCAAAGGGAGTTGTATTAAAGTCAGAACTAAGCACCGCATATTTCACAAAAGTGGTTCACTTTGCAACCGCAGACATCTGCCTCAATCAGAACCTTCTTTTCCTGGATTCCTGTGAACACAAAAAGAAATAAACGTGCTCGGTTGTATTCGACCGGCAAGGTTAGAAAGAGGGTGAGATCCACCGGGTACTAATCCGGTGTACTTTTCCTTAGCAATCTTTGGCTTCCCATGCATAGGGATTTTTGGGGGTAGTCAGTACCGTTGCTACTGTTCCAGTCTGGGGCATTTTCACTAGCACAGGTTGTCTGGTGTAAAATCCTGTGGGATAGTCTCCTGGTTTAGTATGAACCTTTGGGGTGATTGTATCGGCAGATACACAGAAGACTTTCATTTTGGGGCAGCCATCTCCGCTCCATCGATTATTCAGTTGGTAGATGGCGTCGTACAATTGTAAATGCCATCCAGATTCATGAGTTTTTGCGAAACGCTTGACCAATGCATTGGTGTGCTCGACAATGCCGTTAGCCTGAGGATAGTAGGGAGTGTGGAATACCCACCGAATCCCTTCCTCTTTGGCCCAATTTTGTACCACGGCAGCTGTAAAGTGTGAGCCGTTATCACTTTGAATTTCTTCTGGTAGGGGAAGTGTGCTGAACCATCCCTTAAGGCCCTTCACTGTGTTTTCTCCAGTGGCTGATGTGAAGTCAGCAGCCATGGTGAGACCAGATATAACCTCTACTCCCACCAGGACGTATCTTTTCCCACATGACGGTCGCAATGGGCCAATGTAATCGATCTGCCAGGAGTGCCATAATGTCTTCCTGTCGCGAATGTGTAGGGGGGGCGCCTTACTCGGATGGTCTTTGTTAAGCCGTAAACAACATTGTGAACAGGCAGTCACTACTTGTTCACATAGTTTAACTGATATGGGCCATCCTCGGGCTATACCTTCCCGGTATAAATCAGCTCGTCCAGTGTGGCCACGCTTAACATGTAACCATTCGAGTAAACGTTCCCACTCTTGGTTATTATCTGCAACATCAATTTGTCGCAACCGCATAAGGCTGTCTACCTGTTGGTTGAATTGAGCAGTGATAGAGTTTGATTGATCATGTCCTTTTACCCAGCCCACATATAGTGTCCGCTGTTTTCCTATCTCTAACAGTTGTTTCCAACTATCCGTTTGCCAGACTGGAACCCTGTTCACTTGCCAATCATTGACTGCCCAGTGGCCAATCCATTCAGTGGCTCCTTTAAAAACAGCATATGAATCAGTGTAGATATGACTAGCACCGTGTTGCGCGGCCAATAGAACTGCTCTAAGTTCCCCTACTTGAGCACTGCCTTCACCTGTTTCAATCAATTTTTCTCCTGTTACCACTTCCAGTGCTACAGCCTTGTACTTCCACTTGTTGTTCTCCCTATGGGATGATGCATCAGTAAACCATACTCCTGTTAGATCACTGTCTTCCTTTAGAGGAGGTGCTTCCTGAATTGGGGATGGTTTGTTTGGCGGAGCCTGGAACAACAGGGTACTATCTATGTCTTTTTGTAGTTTAGATATTTTAATATTACCCTCAGTAATTGGCATAATTTCATTAATGCCCTCTAGATATGCATACCATTTACGAACTGTGGGTTTCTGAGCAATACCAGCAGGTGGTATTGTCCCTTTACGTACTATGTCCAGGAGGCGGAAGGGTCCTCGAATAATCACGCTTTGTTCTCTCCTTATTTGTTCTGTTTGTTTCACTGCTCGCACTAGCAACAGTAAACCCTTCTCAAGATCTGAATATCTCCTTTCGGTATCACTGAAAGAGTGAGATGTAAATTCTAGTGGCCTTTCCGGTCCTTCTGGCCCCTTTTGCCATAGGTTACAATGTGAGCCATGTTCACTGAACCCCCATTCCACATGAATAGGGTCAGTTGGATGTATGGGACCAAGTTGTTGGAATAACCTCAGCTCCTTAATTAGCAACTCTAATGTACTCGTATGTTGTTCAGTCCATTCCCATGATTTTCCTTTTTTGAGCAAACTATATAAAGGATGCGCAATAATAGCAAAACCTGGAATGTGTTTGCGCCAATAACTTAGGGTTCCCAAAACTTGTTGTAATTCCTTTACGCTAGATGGCCTTTGTCCATGCTCTATTTTTTCCAGGGTATCCTGAGGAATAGAAGCAGCTCCATTAACCCACCAGACTCCCAGGAATTTAACTTCCTGTGCAGGTCCCTGACACTTTGAGTCTGGAATTTCCAATCCTAAATCGAGCAGTGTCCTCCGAATGATTTCCATGGTGTCTCTTACACTCTCTTGGCTTTTTCCCCCTATCAGGATGTCATCGATGTACTGATATACTGTGCTATCAGATGAAACAGGAATTTCTGCTAAGATTTTAGCCAAAGCATTGTGGGCAATTGTGGGGGAATATTTATATCCTTGTGGAAGCCTGTTAAAAGTGTATTGGATCCCTTTCCACGTGAAAGCAAACTGTGCTTTGTCCTGTTCAAGGAGAGGGATCATGAAAAACATATCTTTGACATCCAAGGCAGCCATCCAAGGATGGGCAGCGCCTTGTATCAATGTCACTATTTCTGCCATGTTAGGAACTGCAGCAGTCAAAGGTGCAGTATTAGCATTTAACTGGCGGTAATCTACCGTAAAATGCCACTGCCCGGTCGGTTTCTTTACTGGCCACACCGGTGAATTGTATGGCGAATGAGTTCTTTTAATGATGCCTCTTTCTTCTAATTCTGTTACCACCCCGTCAATTCCCATAAGTGCTGCTGCTGGCAAAGGATATTGCCAAACATTAGTGATTTTAGAGGGGGGTAAGGGTATAGATGTTTGTAACAGGCTCAGTTTCACAGTGCCGGGATCCTTTTTATTTCTTGCAAAACTCCACACAGTCCCATCTGGGAGTTTCCACATCCGCCCACGCAATATGTCAAATCCTAAAATATTAGTGTATGCAGCACCAACTAGTACTTCTGCCTTAGTTAATTTTCATTCCTCTGGCAGCCAGAGTGAGATTCTCGCAGTGGGGCCCTCCTTTTCCACACCATCGATTCCGGTGAATTTAACCCTGCGTTGTCCAGGTTTTATGCCCAGGGTTTGTGCTGTTTCATGGGTGATTACTGACATTTGGGCCCCGGTGTCAATGAGAAAGTTTACCAATATTTTCCGGGGTCCAACGGGAATGGCAATTATAGGGTCAGAGTGTTCATTAGAGAGCCATTGAATTGCTAAGACCCGCCGAGCAGGGTGGCTCACTGCCCTCCCCGGGGATAGAAGTTTTTTTGCTGGACTTCTGCCCTGTCAGTTGGATTACATACTGGTGCAGAAGGTACGCTTTCTTTATGGTTTGGGGGTTTCCCAGCGAGACATTTCTCCCCTGTTGGGTTATTCTTCTTACCCAGGGATTGGACTAATGTACGGAGATCCTCTATAGAGGCGCCACGCAAGATTTGTCGGGGTACACCCAAATCTAGGGCTTTATGCCACAATTCACCCCGTTCTTTACTAGATTTAAATCTCTCATTGAATTTAGGGTATTTGGGGTTTTGAATGTGGACTTGGCGAACTCGCCAGGCATGATCTGAGGACTTTGTACTGGACGAACCGACCCAGCCCATTCGGCGTCCGTACCTGTCTATGTCTTGTACAGATTCACTCCAGGTGGGTATGGGGGTGTGCCGATTTCGTCCACGACTGCGATTAGCCTTTATACTAGCAGCTTGTATGCGATTGTCGTGGTTTAGCCCCAGCTGGCAACTAAGCACCACGCAGCCTCTCGCTCACTCCCCCTCCCACAGTGGGACGGGGGAGAGAATTAGGAAAAACCTCGTGGGTTGAGATAAACACGGTTTAATAGGACAGAAAGAAAGAAGGGAACAATAATGATAATACCAACAAAGGAATGTACAAGAACAAGTGAGGCCCAATACAGCAATTGCTCACCACCCCGTGATCGACAGCCCGTCCCCGAGCAGCGATTTCCGCCCCCCGGCCAACTCCAGTTTATGTACTGGGCATGACGTTGGATGGTAGGGAATATCTCTTTGGCCAGTCTGGGTCAGCTGTCCTGGCTGTGTCCCCTCCCAGCTCCCTGTGCACCCCCAGCCTGCTCGCTGGCAGGCCAGCACAAGAAGCTGGACTGTCCTTGACGGCTCAGCAACAACCCAAAACATCAGCACATTATCAACAGTTCCTCATCCCAAATCCAAAACACAGTCTCACACTAGCTTCTGTGAGGAAAACCAGCTCTATCCTGGCTGAAACCAGGACAGTATCCACCCCTTATTCCATACCATTTACGTCATGCCCAGGTCCTATACTTTTCAATACATTCCAATTATTCATTATTACTCTTCCTGTCTTTTAATATATACACACAGATATCACTTTCTTAGTCCATGGGCCATCACTTTAAAATGTCTGTGGAGTTCAGTCAGTCCATGACTCTGGGCTTCATCCATCATAGCAGTCTCTCAGGGCAGGGGAGATGGTATGTGGTGTTGGATTGTCATCTGGCACGGTCCATGTCCATGATCTGCAGGTCGAAGATGTCGATCTCGAGGGATTTGTTGGGCGCAAGCTGCTGAAGCCAGTTCTGGTTTCATCACTGCTGCACGTTGCTTGGTTTCAGTGAAGCTCATTCTTCATCAGTCTGGGTGATTCTTACTATAATACCATTGATATGGTAGATAGCAGCCATAGTAGTAATGTCATACTGAACAATTAACATAATACAATTCAAATCATTGACTGTTTTCACCCAAAATCAAGTCTCCTTGAGGTACACATCGGACTTCCCCATCCTTCCGCATTACCCACCAAGTGCACCCAGGTCCCTGGGCAAAGGCAATCCCACGAACGGGTTTGCCTTTTCCTAATGCAGGAGTAACCCAGACTGTCTTCCCCAGCATGTTTCTCACATGCACCACAGGGACTTTATCCCCTTCTACAGTACGTAGAAGTTTTGATTGGGCAGGGCCGGCTCTATTAGTAGATCCCCTAGTGTTGACCAACCAGGTGGCTTTGGCTAAATGTTTATCCCAATGTTTGAATGTCCCATCACCCATTGCTCTCAGTGTAGTCTTTAACAGTCCGTTGTATCGTTCAATTTTTCCGGAAGCTGGTGCATGATAGGGGATATGATACACCCACTCAATGCCGTGCTCTTTGGCCCAGGTGTCTATGAGGTTGTTTCGGAAATGAGTCCCATTGTCTGACTCAATTCTTTCTGGGGTGCCATGTCGCCATAAGACTTGCTTTTCAAGGCCCAGGATAGTGTTCCGGGCGGTGGCATGGGGCACAGGGTATGTTTCCAGCCATCCGGTGGTTGCTTCCACCATTGTAAGCACATAGCGCTTGCCTTGGCGAGTTTGTGGAAGTGTGATATAATCAATCTGCCAGGCCTCCCCATATTTATATTTCAACCATCGTCCTTCATACCAGAGAGGCTTTAACCGCTTGGCTTGTTTGATCGCAGCACACGTTTCACATTCATGGATAACCTGTGCAATAGCATCCATGGTCAGGTCCACCCCTCGATCCCGAGCCCATCTATATGTTGCATCTCTTCCCTGATGGCCTGAGGTGTCATGGGCCCACCGAGCTATAAATAATTCACCCTTATGTTGCCAGTCCAGATCCACCTGAGCCACTTCAGTCTTAGCAGCCTGATCCACCTGATGGTTGTTTTGATGTTCTTCGGTGGCCCGACTCTTGGGTACGTGAGCATCTACGTGACGTACTTTTATGACGAGATTCTCTAGTCGGGCAGCAATATCTTGCCACAATTCAGCAGCCCAGATGGGCTTGCCTCTGCGTTGCCAGTTGCTCTGCTTCCATTGCTGCAGCCACCCCCATAGAGCATTTGCTACCATCCATGAGTCAGTATAAAGATAGAGTACTGGCCATTTTTCTCGTTCAGCAATATCTAAAGCCAGCTGGATGGCTTTCACCTCCGCAAACTGACTTGATTCACCTTGTCCTTCAGCCACTTCTGCAACTCGTCGTATAGGGCTCCATACAGCAGCTTTCCACCTTCGATGTTTGCCTACAATACGACAGGACCCTTCAGTAAACAGGGCATATTGCCTTTCGTTCTCTGGCAGTTCATTATATGGTGGAGCCTCTTCAGCACGCGCCACCTCCTCTTCCGGTGATATTCCAAAGTCTTTGCCTTCTGGCCAGTCCATGATCACTTCCAAGATTCCCGGGTGATTAAGGTTTCCTATTCGAGCCCGCTGTGTGATAAGTGCGACCCGCTTACTCCACGTAGCATCAGTCGCATGATGTGTAGAGGGGACCCTCCCTTTGAACATCCAGCCCAGCACCGGCAGTCGGGGTGCCAGGAGAAGCTGTGCTTCAGTACCAACCACTTCTGAGGCAGCTCGAACTCCTTCGTATGCCGCCAATATCTCCTTTTCAGTTGGAGTATAGCGGGACTCAGATCCCCTATATCCTCGACTCCAAAACCCTAGAGGTCGACCTCGAGTCTCTCCTGGTGCCTTCTGCCAGAGACTCCAGGTAGGGCCATTCTCCCCGGCTGCCGTGTAGAGCACATTTTTAACATCTTGTCCTGCCCGGACTGGCCCGAGGGCTACGGCATGAACTATCTCCTGTTTGATTTGTTCGAAGGCTTGTCGTTGCTCAGGGCCCCATTTAAAATCGTTCTTCTTCCGGGTCACTTGATAAAGAGGACTTACAATCAGACTGTAATTTGGAATATGCATTCTCCAGAAACCCACAACACCCAAAAATGCTTGTGTTTCTTTTTTGCTAGTTGGTGGAGACATAGCTGTTTTTTTGTTGATCACATCCGTTGGGATCTGTCGACGTCCATCTTGCCATTTTATTCCTAAAAACTGGATCTCTTGTGCTGGTCCCTTGACTTTACTTTGTTTTATAGCAAAACCAGCTTTCAGAAGGACTTGAATTATTTTCTTCCCTTTCTCAAAAACTTCTTCTGCTGTGTTGCCCCATACGATGATGTCATCAATGTATTGCAGGTGCTCTGGAGCTTCACCCTGTTCCAGTGCAGTTTGTATCAGTCCATGGCAAATGGTAGGGCTGTGTTTCCACCCCTGGGGAAGTCGATTCCAGGTGTATTGGACACCCCTCCAAGTGAAAGCAAACTGTGGCCTGCACTCTGCCGCCAAAGGGATCGAGAAAAACGCGTTAGCAATATCAATGGTGGCGTACCACTTGGCTGCCTTTGACTCCAGTTCATACTGAAGTTCTAGCATGTCCGGCACGGCAGCGCTCAGTGGCGGCGTGACTTCATTCAGGCCACGATAGTCTATTGTCAGTCTCCACTCTCCATTAGACTTTCGCACTGGCCATATGGGGCTGTTAAAGGGTGAGCGAGTCTTGCTGATCACTCCTTGGCTCTCCAGCCGACGAATCAGCTCATGGATGGGGATCAGGGAGTCTCTGTTGGTGCGATATTGCCGCCGGTGAACTGTTGTGGTAGCGATCGGCACCTGTTGTTCTTTGACCCTGAGCAACCCCACCACAGAAGGGTCCTCTGAGAGACCAGGCAAGGTGGACAGCTGTTTAATTTCTTCCGTCTCCAAGGCAGCTATACCAAAAGCCCACCGGTACCCTTTTGGGTCCTTGAAATACCCTCTCCTGAGGTAGTCTATGCCCAGGATGCACGGAGCCTCTGGGCCAGTCACAATGGGGTGCTTCTGCCACTCCTTCCCAGTTAGGCTCACTTCGGCCTCCAGCACAGTCAGCTGTTGGGATCCCCCTGTCACTCCGGAAATACAGATGGGTTCTGTCCCTGTATGGCTTGATGGCATCAGGGTACATTGTGCAGCGGTGTCCACTAAAGCCTTTTATTCCTGTGGGTCTGATGTGCCAGGCCATCTAATCCACACAGTCCAATAAACTCGGTTGTCCCTCTCCTCCGCCTGGCTGGAGGCAGGGCCCCTCTAATCCTGCTCATAGTACTCGTTACCCACTTCTTGTAAATAGGAATCAGAAGTCCCTTCAAGAGGATCAGAGGTGAGATCAACTCTTCTATTCTTTCTGGGAAGCTGCCCACTGGAAAGTGGAGCGACGATTTTCCTCGAGGAACCTGAACCCCCTTTTGTAATTGTTTTTCCTTGCAGCTCGCGTACTCGTGCCTCTAGGGTCGAGGTAGGTTTTCCATCCCACCTCCTCATGTCCTCTCCGTAGTCACGCAATTGAAACCACAGGGTGGCTCGTGGTGTGTATCCTCTGTATCTTCTCTCTTGAACAGAAGAGCGCTTACTCCTAATGGCTGAGACACTGGTCCGTATGGGTGGAGGGTAGGGCATATCCTCTTTGAATTGCCGGAACTCCTGGGACAGTTTCTCTACAGCAGAGACGCAGGCCCGTAGGGAGGAAGAGAGACTTTCTTCGTATTGCCGGAGTTGGCCAGCCAATTCATCCACCGTTGGTCTCTCTCCGTCTTTCCAGGCCATTACTGCTAATGAGTTGGCATATGATGATGGTGCACTCCGTACAAACTTCCGCCACATAGGTTGCGTGCAATTGACTTCATCTGGATCTTTGGATGATTGTCCATTGTCCAAGTCACCATAAATCACCTCCAGCACCGCTAGCTCCCTCAGGTACTGGACACCTTTCTCCATGGTGGTCCACTTGCCTGGGTGACATAGAACATTTTCCTTGAAGGGATACCTTTCCTTCACACCCGACAGGAGTCGTCTCCAGAGGCTGAGGACTTGTGCACCTTTTCCAATTGCTTTGTCAATGCCCCCTTCCCTAGAAAGGGATCCCAGCTGCTTGGCTTCCCTACCCTCTAATTCCAGGCTACTGGCCCCATTATCCCAGCATCGGAGCAGCCAGGTGACAATGTGCTCACCTGGACGACGGCTGAAATCCTTTCGCATATCTCGCAATTCACTCAGGGATAGAGATCGGGTAGTTACCATCTCTTTTATAAGTTCTTCCTCTTCCTCCTCTTCAAGTGATGACTCGCTCTCTTCCCTCTTCCGTGCTTGTGATGGCCCTGCTTCAGAGCACTCTGCCTCCTCACTCTCTTCCTCTGGCTCCTTCTTAGCAGAATCTTCCTCCTCCCTTACTAAACGAGCTGACTTCCGCTTCCAAGATTTCTTCTTTTGTACAGGGGCAACTGATACCGGGATGGGCTGGTTCTCTGGTTCAGCTGCAAGAGTCTGAGTAGCTACAGTGCCCGCCGTGGGGGTTGGAGTAGTCACAGTGCCTGCCACATTGCCATCAGACCCAGAGAGCCTCTCTCCCCTTTGCATAGTGTTAAATAGGGTTTGGTAGGCATGGGCCAGGCCCCAGCACATGGCAATGATTTGTGTCTCCTTGGAGCTGCCAGGCTGACAGCATACTTCTTCCAGATATTCTGCTAGTTTATCAGGATTCTGCACTTGTTCGGGAGTGAAGCTCCAAAACACCGGAGGTGCCCACTGCCCCAGGCATTTGCCCATGCTGTTCCACACGCCCTGCCATTCATAACTATCCAGCCTTGGGGCAGATCTCCGGGTGATATTCTTAAATTGCTTGCCAACCTTAGACAAAACCGAAACAATGTTCCCCAGAAGTAGCAATAGAGGTATTTTAACTACCCAAGGGTGTTCAAAATACTGAAAAATTATTGTGATGAAGGAGGAAATGTTATGATAGAGGGTAGCAAAGGTACCATTCTGCATTTCCTCCATAAAAAACCTTTCAGAGGCAGAAGTATAATTGCTAATCGTCTCCACAAGACAGTAGCCAAAATACAGTAATGGCTTTAGTACAGAGCTCAGATGATACCACATTAAGCTCAAGGTCAGTGCTCTAAAAACAAAATTCACAGGCGAGACATTACTAATCATTGCAGAGTACAGCAGCCCGCAGAAACCAACACCGATCCTTAACATGTACAGCAAAGACGAGAGCATGATGCAAATCAAATAAACTGATATTGTGACCTGCAACCGTTATTATCTCAAGCCTCGTGCCCCACGTTGGGCGCCAAAAAGGACTGTCGTGGTTTAGCCCCAGCTGGCAACTAAGCACCACGCAGCCTCTCGCTCACTCCCCCTCCCGCAGTGGGACGGGGGAGAGAATTAGGAAAAACCTCGTGGGTTGAGATAAACACGGTTTAATAGGACAGAAAGAAAGAAGGGAACAATAATGATAATACCAACAAAGGAATGTACAAGAACAAGTGATGCCCAATATAGCAATTGCTCACCACCCCGTGATCGACAGCCCGTCCCCGAGCAGCGATTTCCGCCCCCCGGCCAACTCCAGTTTATGTACTGGGCATGACGTCGGATGGTAGGGAATATCTCTTTGGCCAGTCTGGGTCAGCTGTCCTGGCTGTGTCCCCTCCCAGCTCCCCGTGCACCCCCAGCCTGCTCGCTGGCAGGCCAGCACAAGAAGCTGGACTGTCCTTGACGGCTCAGCAACAACCCAAAACATCAGCACATTATCAACAGTTCCTCATCCCAAATCCAAAACACAGTCTCACACTAGCGTCTGTGAGGAAAACCAGCTCTATCCTGGCTGAAACCAGGACAGCGATCCTGGGTATTTGCTACAAACATCTTGAGACAATCAGGGAGGCCACGGATAAGAGGGGTTAATCAGGCTGGATCAATAGGGGCTAGCATCAGGGATTTCCTTAATTCATCTCTCTCATATATTGCCTGAATGCAGGCTGCTTTCTGTACTGCTGCGGCCAGATCAGAATAGCCGGTGGCTTTAATTTCCAGTGATTCTCCTCTCTCTAAGTGGCTGAGCTTAGGTTCTGAATGATGCCCAAAGTTAGCGTTAGTAGTCCGGTCACGCCCAACACCTTCGTTGGACTATCAGTGGTCCGGATGCACTACTAACGTCACACTACCTGCTCAGCCAGACACCTCCTGAACTCACACGGCCGCACTCAGAAGTACGGTTGCGTTCAGGGACAACACACACACGGCTGAGTCAATCAATAGTGCGATTTATTGAAGCAACAGATACACAGGTTCTTTGGATTGCCAGTGATAAATTCACTGCCTACAAAGCACGTGCAAATGCCAAAAATATGAGTAACACTACTTGGCTATAAACGCGTTAAAAGATGTAAAGTGACTCTATATAGAGATTTCTAAGTTTCCCGGGGAGGCACTTGGTATGACCAAGTGTTCGAATCTTACCCAACGGCGTCCCGATGGGGGGGAAGAGAGGCTCAACCCATTGACTGATCCCAGAAGTTAGAACAGTACACGACGATGGTATCTTCCCTAACATCCAGCTCTTAAAATACTATTTTATAGTGTTTTACTTTGCAGGTGGAGCTTGAGTGACTCTAGTCATACATACCTTTATCAGGATTGGTTCAGAATTCTCTCGCTTCGCGTTTAAAGGTACAGACTAGGAAAAATTCAGTGCGCACGCTCATTGAGGAGGGGTCGCACCTTGGGAGGGTGGTAACTTTTGAGAGGGGTGTGCGTTTTAGTATTATAATGATATTATAATTAGCAAAGTTCACTCTAAGTACAGCACTTCATCAAAGTTGACAGGTCACTGACCCAGGGCATCGCACGCGCAGCTTATCAATGTACATTCTGTGCATCCCTAAACTCCCCTGTTCACAGAGCGTGGCCGCGATGTCTCCACTCCGCTCCACCCTCCATGTAATCTCTCCCAGAGTCAGCACACCAAGTGCCCCTGATGTTGCCAACATCCAGGGCCGTCCAGGGAATCTCCATGGCACAGACCCGTTGTACATGAGTGCTACGTTCCACCCG
Source organism: Phaethon aethereus (assembly GCF_964289735.1). Lineage (NCBI taxonomy): Eukaryota > Metazoa > Chordata > Aves > Phaethontiformes > Phaethontidae > Phaethon > Phaethon aethereus. Next base: position 20,219,472 of record NC_138581.1, read on the forward strand.
GTTTCAATGCTGTTCTTAGAGGGTAAATTTCCAAAGTACCCCTCAGCGATTACTCCACACACTGTCTCCAGGTGGGCTGTTCTTCTTCTTTTCTTGAGGAGGCAACTTCTGCTGATGGATGTGGCTATCTTCTCTTTCTAATTTACACTGGTTTTGGGGCCTTCCCACATGTAACTAAGTAGGAGTTCAGTATAAGTTCATCAGTATCTAGGTGAAAGTTCACAGCTTGCAGGCTAAGGCTTTTTACTAATGCTATACAATGGATTCTGTTTGAACTAGGAAGTGATTCCTATAACATTTATCTTCCCCAACCTTGGTGTGTGTGGGGGTGTGCATGTGTAATTCTCTAGCAAACTTCAAGCTGGACTAGCCAGTGAGTATGAGGCCCTGGGTCCGGACAGGGGTATCAGGTGGGCAAGGGTCTGTGCTGGTATTGAGGGACCCGTGAATGTGGAGCGGCTGTGGGCTGAGTATGTGAGTGCATGCATGTTTGCTAGCAAGCATCAAGCTGGACTAGCCATTGAGTAAGGGTAAGAGGGCCTGGGATCCCGGCACTGGTATCAGACAGACAGAGGGGCCATGCTGGTACTCAAGGGATCTGCGAATGTGTGTGTGTGCTTGTGAATCTAGAGTGTTATGTATTTGCTTTCACTAGTGAAAGTAGTATCTCTACCAGCCAAAGAGGAGGAAGAGGACTTGGCTGTCTATACTTCTGTTTTATGTGAGTCCTATATGTAGGTGCTGTTGAAGGCAGTGCCTTGTCTGTGGCAGTCTGTGTAATTGGCCTTGTCACTGTCCTCTCTGTGTGTGCGTGCACATGCATGCGTGTGTGTCTCTGGGACATATGCTCAGCTTCACTACTGGTTGAACCTACAAACGGAAAAGTGGCAGCCGCATCCCTCAGCCTGGGCCAGAGAGTCCTGGGTCCCCAGGTGCATCGGACTGGGTTTCAGCAGCTGGGCAGGAGGAAGTCCTGGGCCCAAAGCTGTGGAAGGTGACAACTGCTTTTATACAAGCCATTCAGGAAAGAAAGGCAAGCAAAAAGCCAGGGGCCTTTACGTGAAAAAGCAGCTTGAATGTATGGAGCTCTTCTATGGAATGAATGACAGGCTAGCTCAGAGCTTGTGGGTCAGGAAGAAAGGAGAGGTCTTTAAGGGTGATATCATGGTGGGAGTTTGTTACATACCACCTGATCAGTGTGAAGAAGTGGACAAAGTCTTTTTTAAACAAAATGAGGAAATCTCCAGATTAAAGACCCTGGTTCTTATGGGAGATGTTAACCCTCCTGACATCTGTTGGAAGGGCAACACAGTGGGACACAAGCAGTCCAGGAGGTTTTGGGAGGGCATTGGGGATGATTGGAAAGAGGGGTGTGTGCAGGATGAGGAAGGTCAAAATCTCAGTGTCCAGGTGTCATGGTTACCCAAAGGAGAAAAGTCTCATGAGTAATGACACTCCCTCCCCCAGGTTCTCATCCCATCTTATAGCAACGACTGTTAATTTGGCTCATGGTCATCTTAAGCAAATTTCATCTTCAGCCTCATCAGCTTTTGGGCAAACACTCTCTCAAAGAGTTTTGGGTATTATGTTTACACACTCACATTCCTCTCTTATCAGCTGTTGGTATCCAAGCCATTTTGCCAAGAGATGGCCATGTGGATTCCCCCACTTAATGCCCCTCTCCTCCCATATAAACAATCACCCCTAATCACATTTTCCCTGTTGGCCCCAGTTTTACTACATCTGTACCCAAATGTGGTATTTCTGATACCAGTTCCAAGGCATTCATGGCCATATATGTTATTAATGATACAGTTACCCAAGCACTGCTGGCCTTGCAAGATTCCACTCCCCAAAAGGCCCCCGATGCTCCCCTTAGGTGCCTCCTCCTTAACCCCATATGAAATCCAACCATCCCTCATGGCACTGCCTGTAACTTTTCATGCTATTATTGACGAGGAGAAGCAAGAGCAGAACTGCTCTATGAGGGGAAAAAAAAGAGTTAAAAACAAAGGGCAATTACAGAAAAGGCAGGGGCAATGACCTAACCAACCAGAATACATCCCCACAGTATATGAGGAGGGTGAGCACAGCAGGAATGATGATAACAACAGGTTCTATCACAGGCTGGCAGTGGGCAAGGTCTGTGTGATGAGGCTTCAGGAGGGAGACATGAACAACTGGGTGAATCTTCCAGGATCATGAGAGCTCCAGGCAGTAGGTAACTGGGTTGATTTGGCCCCAAATAACAATGGTCCAGCTTGGCAGATGGTCAGGCAGTCTGGATGTGCTTGCTGGAAAGCCAAACCCAGTGACCAATGGAGAAGGCTGTGGCCAGGCAACACCATCTGCCTGCTTGCCTCTTGTAGGCACTTTTGGCTTTGTCCAGCTGGGTTATGAGGAGGATGTGAATTTGCTGGAATTGTACAAGCAGGTCACCAGTTGCAGGTGCGTGTGAAGCAGCTGCTGTGGTTGGATGACTCTGGGGGTGGAAATCAAAGTTAGCAAAGAATGGGGTCTGCTCTGCAGATGCAAGGATGTTATTGTTGTAAGCAAACTCTGCCAATGGGAGGAGGGTGACCCAGTCATCTTGGAGAAAATTATTTTAACACCAGAGATATTGTTCCAGGATCAGATTCACTCTCTCTGTCTGCTCATTGGTCTGGGGGTGGTGAGAGGGCGAGAGGCAAGTTTGTATGGAGAAGAGCCCTACAAGCTCCTTCCAAAATCTGGCTGTAAACTGCTGTCCCCCCACCCCCCCCCTTCCCCCGGTCAGTAATGATGCTGTCTGGGAAAGGCTATAGCATCACAAAATGTGCTGTAGGAAGTCGGGCAGTCTGTGGGCAATTTCCTGAGGGGAACAAAGTGAGCCATCTTAGTGAAGAGGCCCCTGGTCACTAGGACAGCTGTGTTGCCCTGTGAAGGGTGCAGGTCTACTATGAAGTTCATGGGCACCAACTGCCAAGGCTGGTCAGGAGTGGGGAGGGTCTGCAAGAGACCCTGTGGTCTTTGCAGAGGCCTTTTGGTATAAACACAGGTGTTCACTGGGATGGCTGTGTTGTCCTGCAAGGTGGGGGGGGGCGGGCATGTCTACTATGAAGTCCATGGACTGTGGCCTGTACTGTGGGCCACCAGTAGGTCCAGGTAACCAGATGTCATATCTTCCATCAGCCTATACATCTGACTGCAGGTACATGGCGGCATTGATGGAGGACCTGTGCTTGCAGCAGTCTCTGCAGGATGTACAGCTTCTTCCCTCAATACAAGCAGCTGTCCTGTTTTTGCAGGCCAAGTTAGGCTGTGCCAGCACAATGCTTTGCTAGAAGTACGCCATTTGCAGTGGTTTCTCTAACTACTGCAGTGAGCTCATCCTCTGCTGTGGTAGTGACGAAGCATCTGAGTCCCCCCTTCCATGACAAAGCATCGTCCTTGCCATTCTGCTGCCCTGGACATTAGGTGAAAATGAAATGAAAGTGCAAAACGAAATAGGCCTAGAGGGCAAGGCTGGGAGAGAGACAGGTCATCCCTCAGTCGTATTCCAGGCTATGGTGGTCGGTCAGCAGCACTGTTGGGTCTTTTGCCCCCTTGAGGAGGTGAAAGGCAGCTTTGATTGCCAGGAGCAACTTGTCCCAGATGTTGTAATTTGTCTCAGTGGGAGTGAGCTGCTGAGAGAAAAAGGCACAGGGGTGGAGCTCCCGCTTAGGGCTGACCTTCTGAGAGAGTATGACCCCTATGGCTCTAAGGCATCCACTTCTACAATGAAAGGCTGTCTGGGTAGCCTAGGAATGGAGCTGTAGTGAATGCCCGTTTCAATTTCTTAAAGGAGCATTTCTTGAGTTTGGCATAGAGATGCTTCTGTCACAAGTCACTTGAGACCCTGCATGTAGTCTACGTGAGCCTCTTGAGTGGTTGAAAAAGTCAAGATGTCATCCAGGTATGCCACAACAGACTTATCAAGCAAGTCCCTCAGGACATCATTTATAAAATGTTGGAAGGTGGTTGGAACATTGCAGAGACCAAATGGCATCACAAGATACTTGTAGGGGCTGTACCTGGTGTGGAAAGCAGTTTTGCACTTGTCCCCCTGCTGGATTTCGAGCAAGTTGTAGGACCCTCTCAGGTCCAGCTTTGTGAACCAATGAGCCTCCTGCAGATGTACCAAGAACTTCAGGATGAGAGGAAGAGGGTGACGGTTTTTAACCATTGTATCATTCAACCCCCTGTAGTCTATGCAGGGGCAGAAACCTCCATCATTCTTTTTGCTGAAAAATATGGGGGCCCCGGTGGGGGAGATGGAGGGGACAGATGAACCCGCATGCCAGATTGTCCTCAAGAGCTGCTAATTCCAGGCATAGATGCATCTGAAAGGCTCCTCTTTTCCTAGGATCAGGTCAAGGGGACAGTCACACGGGCAATAGGGCAGTAGTGTTTCCACCCCCTTCTTCTCAAGGACATCTGCAAAGTCATCTAGGAACATTGTTGGGAGCGAGGGATCCAGTGACTGAAGCAGAGGTATGTTCAACCTGGACAACTGCTCACATGATGTAGAGCCAGGAACATGGGAGTCTCTGGGTCAGGTCACAGAGGGTGCTATGGTGGGGGAGGCAGCCCCAAGAGGATCCCAGGGCCAGATCTTGTCCTCAGGCTCTGAATACCTCCTTTCCACAGGAATGCCCAAGAAGACCAATTGTCAGTTAATGATAAGTTCTGCTTCCATAACCAGGGCAGCTTGAGGATGACTAGAAAGAGGGGTGTGTGCAGGATGAGGAAGGGCAAAATCTCAGTGTCCTGGTGCCAGTCAGCTGTTGGGATCCCCCTCTCACTCCAGAAATACAAATGGATTCTGTCCCTTTATAGTTTGATGGTATTAGGGTACACTGTGTACCAGTGTCCACTAAAGCCTTATACTCCTGTGGGTCTGATGTGCCAGGCCATCGAATCCACACAGTCCAATAAACCCGGTTGTCCCTCTCCTCCACCTGGCTGGAGGCAGGGCCCCTCTGATTTTGAGAATGGTGCCCATCATCGATATATGGGTTTGAGCGCGTTGCATGGATTCGACCCCCATCCCCCTTACTCATGTTCTATGTTGCAGCACATGTACACGTGCCTGTAAAGCCGAGGTAGGTTTCCCATCCCAGTTGCTCACGTTCTCTCCATGGTCACGCAGGTAAGACCACAGGGTGTCTCGTGATCTGTACTGTCCCTCCTGAGCAGGCCTTGCAGGGGAACGCTTTCTCCTGATGGCTGAGACCCTCGTAGGCACAAGTGGGGAGTAGTACCTATCCTCAGTCTGGGACAGTTTTTCCAGCACCTTACCAAGTAGTTTTGTGGAGTTGTCAGATGGTGTTTCTACAGATGAGATGCCAGCACGTGGGGAGGAAGAGAGACTGTCTGCATATTGCTGCATTCGATTATCTATGTCACCCACCGTTGGTGCGTCATTGTCTTTCCAGCTAAATAATGCTAATGTGTTGGCATACAATGGTGGCGCGCTCAGTAACCACTTGCGCCACGTGGGTCCGGTAACTCTGAGTGTATCTGGATCTAGTGGTGTCTGCGGGTTGTCCAGGCCAGCAAAAATCAGCTCCCGCACAGCTATTTCCCTCAGATTCTTAACACCTCTTTCAATGGTTGTCCACTTGCCTGGGTGATATACGATATCATCCCTAAAGGGATACCTGTTCTTCACGCTTAACAGGAGTTGCCTCCAGAGAGTGAGGGAACATGCGTCTTTTCCAAGACCCCTGTCAATACCCACTTCTCTAGCCATCGATCCCAACTGCTTAGCTTCTCTACCCTCCAAGTCCAAACCATTGGCTCCATTATCCCAGCATTGGAGTAACCAAGTAACAAGTTGCTCGCCTTCGTGACGGCCATAATCTTTATGTATATCTCGCAGCTCATTTAGTGATAGAGATCAAGTGGTTACCTCTGGTTCTTCCTCCTGTGATGGCCCTGATGAACTGTCACTACCTGCTCTATTTGTGTATTTCTTCTTCTGTACAGGGGCAACTGATACTGGCGCAGACTGATTATCAGGGTTGGCTGCAATGCTTGTCGTCGAGGTCTGGGTAGTAGCAGGGGGAGTCGTCTGGACTTGAGCAGTCACAGTACTTGCTGCAGAAGTTTGAGTAGCTGCTGGGGTGGCTGCAGTTTCCACCGTGGGGGCTGGAGCAGCTGCATAGAACCAATATCTAAACCAATCTCTTCCTCTAAACCAGACCAAAAACATAACAACGTGCAAAAGGCCTGACACAATGTGCATGGTGATGGAAACATCCCAAGGGTATTCAAAATTCTCAAAAACTATTGCCTGAGTGTACGAAATGAAACGAAAGGTGTAATTATAAACAAAGTCCACTACGTGGCTCCCAAAATATGCAGATGAAGGCTCTGCTGCACTTTCAGTTAAAATCTGTGCACTTACAAGAGAATTTATGACACTATAGGCTAGCACCAAAGAACATAGCAAAGTGACACCTTTAACCCCACGCCCGGAAGCCATAAACTGCACACAACCAATAACAAACACCGGTAAGGCTGTCCACAGCTCCAAAAGCAACTCCAAAACAAAATACCAGAGAATTCCGCCAGAGACAGTTCTGCCCACACCCGCATGACAAATGCTTGTAATAAATCTGATCAAATCTGTTAAAACTTAAACCCTTCAAGACTCTCAGGATAAAAGCCTGCTCTTCTCCCGGGTGAGCTATTTTACGCTGAGTGCCAAATAATAATGTGTTTCCGGGCAAATTATGCATGTTGGGCGCCAATTAAAATTGTCTTGGTTTAGCCCACCTCTGGGCTAAACGCTAGCAATTGTTCTATCCCCCGAAAATCCCCTCTCAGCCGAGAAAGGGAAATCAGGGAAAAAAAAGGAACCTTGTGGGTTCAAAAGGGTTGAAATAGAAACAGATTTAATAAAACAATAAAACTAATATTAATACTAAAGCAATATAAAGTACACAGAGTTATACTCAGCCCAGATAGTGGTTGTGAGCTGCGCGCTCCCAAGCAGCGAACGTTGGTTGGCAGACACTGCGAGCAGCACAGCTCCAGCGAAGGGAGAGTAAGCCTCAGGAGCAGAGCAACAGGCAAGACCCTCCAGGGATAGCAGTGAGAGAGAGCGAGAGAGCGAGAGAGCGAGAGCGAGAGACGTTCCCAGCAGACTCTCCAATTTATAGTGAGCATGACATTTATGGTATGGAATACTTCTGTTGGCTAGCCTGGGTCAGCTCTCTTGGCCTCCGTTCCTCCTAGCTTTAGCACCTGGCTATCTCAAGACTGCTAGAGGCCTTGATGCCTGACTGACTCCCTTGCCAGAGCTCCAGTAAGGCAGCCTCAGCTGCATGATTGCAGTGTCCCCCAAAACTGTTCCAGAGCAATGAATAAATAATCAGGGTCCTGGAGCACCGTGTCATTGCACTCTATATAGGGGGTGACGCAGTCTAGGGCCATCCCTGAGAGCCAGGATATTATTAATGCTGTGTGGCTAATTTCTGTTGGATAAGCAGTACAGATTAGCTGTATCTCACCAGTAAATCCCCATACCCTCATCTGATGCCCATTGAAGGGTTTGGGGAGTTGGGGGGCAGGGGCAGGCTGTGACCTGCCTCTGCATGCTGATTACAGCTTCCTTCAGGGTTTGGAGGTCAGCCTGGAGCTGTGGGGGAGCCATGGGGGCAAGTCCCTGTCCAGCCTGAGCGCCAGACTCCGTGGCACTCAGCTCAGGGCTCAACAAGGCCTGAGCTAACTGTCAAGGAACAGCAAGAGGAGGACTGCTCCATGAGGGAAGGTGAGCTGAGAACCAAGGTGTGACTGATCAATGAACCCTTACAGTGGAAGAAGGCTCAGAGAAGATAGGCAAGGGTGATGTGCTCATGAAGCTCAGAAAATAATGTAGGAAGTGACCACACCTATCGTAAAGGAAGCTGAACTTGACACAAAAAGGGGACTGTTTTAGATGAATAGCTGTATCAGTTGAGTGGGTCAACTGGTTATGTAAATGGCCTTCCCTAAAATAATCGCTAGAGAGTGTTATCTTCCTAAGCCAGACAGACCAACATGGGGGAAGTGAATATGTGGCTCAGCCCAACATAGAACATAAAAACTGGACAACCAGCAAGGTGAACTTTGAAGAGAGCAACAGGCTTGAGCTGGCTTCAACCCATGTATTCCTTCCTGGCAACTGGGGATGCTCAGTGTCGTGATGGTGAGCATATAGATATTGGTAACGGGAATCATGTTTGTATTGTGATCCAACTATATGTTGCAATTGCTATAGTGCGTGTTTTGATTTCAGTATGTTGCTGTATCACTCGATGAGCAGAGCAGGGGTGGTGATAGCAGCAGGTTCCATCAGCAGTCCAACAATCATCAGACACAGGTGAGGTAACAAGTCAGGTCTGAGGTCAATCTGGGAAGTCCAATCAACGTGTCAGGAACGACAAGGGATAGGACTGGAGACAAGTATACCAACAACATAGCTCAGGCAAGGACATGTAGTCTGGGCCTGAGCTTAAATGGAGCTCCTGGGCCAGTGAGCAGAGGGTATGTGAGTGGGAGTCCCAGGTAAGGTTGGTCAGGGCAATGAAGGCCTGTTATTGCACTCAGCGCTTTGACAGTTATCTGTCACGTCCAGCAATTCCTCATGTCATGGCCAGTAGTTTTCCACGTCTTGTTCAGTTGGATTAACCTCAGGCCAGGGACTAGTCGGTGGTGTAGTCATTTGCCTGCAGCCCTAACACTGAGCTAGCCATCTTGGAGAGAAATGGGCTGCTCCACATGGTGAGCCATCTAATCTACCTTAGATAATCATCCTGTGTCATGCATCACCCTCTGGGGGTGCTATTGACTTGAAAAAGGAGCTTGGGGTGACTAGATATCCCACATTTTATTGTGTAAATATGACAGGTTATTCCTACCCTGTACACCCACTGAATTTCAACGGGTCTCCAACTGTAATGTGGAGATAACGAACCATAGGATATTGACATGCTCACTCTTTCCATGCACAGCACCAAGCACAACAAAACAGAAGAACCAACCAAGCACATTTTCATCAGAAAAGCTTTTTTCCCATCTTGATACAAAGTCAATTATTTTTCCACAGAGGAAATTTTTCAGACTGCTAAGCGTATTTTTGATGACTATATAAATCGAGTAGAATTATGATAGAACAAGTCAGAATTAAAAAGAAAATCCTTGAAAATGCTCAAAGCTTTTGAGTTCCATGGGTCTTGAAATGGAAGGGATTTTTGTTTTATAAATAAAAGTGATTACAAAATTAATTAAAAAAATTGCTTTTTACATTTTTCCCCTCTTCCAGTCTCCCTTTTTCCCTTTCCCCATTTATTCCACTGATTGCTTGAAAACATAACAACAGCCATACTGGGTCAGGCCTAAGGTCCACCTAGTATCCTTTCACTGACAGTGACCAGAAGTGGATGTTGAAAGAAGGGGGTAAGAACAGAGCAAGCGTATATGACACTTTCTCAAAGGCGCTCTCAGCCTCTGACCATTTGTGAGATCTGGGTTTATTTTCCATTCTTCTTTTGTCACTCAGTGATGGTTCCAAAACTGAGGAAGACTTTTAAGAGTGCCACACTGGAAAAAGGAAAAAATATCACTTGAGAAACTTTTGTTGTCGTCTCCCCCCTCTCCCTGAAAAAAGAAAAAAGCAAAAGAGAGGGGAGAAAAAAAGAAACCTCCCCAAAGACTGCCTGTTCTGTTGTGTTTCGTGGCAACCTGGATGCCAGCAGTGGGATATGAGGGGAAAGAAGAAAACATGGAATGTTTTTTTAAAGGGGTTGTCTTTACCTCTAACATTTTGACCAATTCTAATAAAACTAAGAGGATAAAAAGGCCTTTGCAGCAGTCAGGGTAGGAGGTTTGTTGGGGTAAATGACAGACAACATGGTGGCCTTTTTCACCGTAGTAAAAGCGTACCCCTTCCCTGCATCTGTGTTCTTACTTTTGGGATGAGGGGTGTGGCTGGATGGCACCTACTTCCATGGGCTCATCCTCTGCCAGGGTGTCACGGGTGACACAGAGTAAACAACCACCATAGTGGGGTTTATTTAAGAACCAAGAAGATTAGAGCTTTTACCCTACTTGGTTATCTCGCACACTCACTCATTCGCTCGCTTCCTCTCCCCAGTGTTGCATTCACTAGGTCGGGTCTTAACTTCCCTTCCCATCAGGGAGATTGCTGCTGGTCCAGGAAGATTGAGCAGAAAGTTGGATCAATTCCTGCTGTGCCACTACTCGCAGTTACCGGTCTCAGGCATTACTAGCCAAGGTCCCATGGCATTTAGGGACTGGAGCATCTCACATCTGAGGAAAGGCTGAGAGAGCTGGGACTGTTCATCCTAGAGAAGAGAAAGCTTGGGAGGATCTCATCAATGTATACAAATATCAGAAGGGAGGGTGCAAAGAAGACAGCGCCAGGCTCTTTTCAGTGGTGTCCAGCGACAGGAAAAGAGGCAATGGGCACAAAGTGAAACACAGGCAGTTCCATCTGAACATCAGGAAACACTTCTTTACTGTGAGGATGACTGAGCACTGGGACAGGTTGCCCAGAGAGGTTGTGGAGCTTCCCTCCTTGGAGAAAATGCAAAAGCCATCTGGACATAGTCCTGGGCAACTGGCTCTCGGTGGCCCTGCTTGAGCAGGGAGGTTGGACCAGAGGACCTCCAGAGGTCCCTTCCAACCTCAACCATTCTGTGATCCCCCCAGCATTTGTCTCCACACATCACCCTGATCTCCAGGATCTTTCCCCACTTCCAGGATTTTCACTGACCTTCACCCCCATGCCCCTCCCTCCCCCTCGAGACCACTTCTTCTTTTCGAGAACCCTTCTTTTTGGCCCCAGCTTGTCTTTCCTGAACCCCAAGGCCCTGTTCTTCCCAATCTAAATAGTCTATGTGCAGAAGCAGAATGTGTGATCAGCCTCTTAATCGGTGGTTCTGTCTCGTGTGTCTTTTTATTAATTGGAGGATGCAGGATATGCCAAATTTGTTTAGTCCATGTGTTATCAAAGTTCCCGACCAGCCTATACCAGTTGCAGCTAGCAAGTAGCAGGCTTCCACTTGAGAGGTCAAAAGTTCAAGTTCAGACATTCACCCACACATATACCCAATTATCTGTCGCCTGTTAGCATTCACAACTTAAGCTATGACAGGGTGATAAGGGAGGTAGAGAAAAGCATAGCTGAGCTCCCCCAAGGATCTGGGCATCCTGTCTCTGGCACGCCATCTGGCACCTCTCCAGGGTGATAGCCAGGTCTGAGAGTTGCCCCAGACTCTGGGGTGGGTCCACGCTGGCCATCTGTCGTGGTTTAGCCCCAGCTGGCAACTAAGCACCACGCAGCTGCTCACTCCCTCCCCCATGGTGGGACAGGGGAGAGAATCGGAAGAGTAAAAGTGAGGAAATTCATGGTTTGAGATAAAGACAGTTTAATAGGTAAAGCAAAAGCTGCACATGCAAGCAAAGCAAAACAAGGAATTCATTCACTGCTTCCCATCGGCAGGCAGGTGTTCAGCCATCTCGAGGAAAGCAGGGCTCCATCAACCCAAATCATGGCTTACAACAATTTAAAGGTATTTCCATTACAATCTCCACCTCTGGGCCCTTTGGACTCGACCATAGGGTTTAACATTGCAATGAACTCCTCCCCTTGCCCCTGCTCCAGCTTGGATTTATCCACAGACTGCAGTCCCTTCCATGAGCAACAGTCTCTCCAGGGGTATATCTGCTGCAGCATAGACTTATCTATAGTCACAGTCACTTTGAGGTACACCTGTTCCAAAGTGGCCTCCTCCTCCATGGGCCACAATGCCTCCAGAGATATATCTGCTCCAGCATGGCCTCATCCACAACCACAGTCCCTTCAGAAGTAAAACTGCTCCAGCGTGGCCTTACCCATAGTTCCAGTCCCTCCAGGAATGTACCTGCACTGTCAAGGGCTTCTCCATGGCCACACACTTTGAGGTGCTCCAGCATGACCTTATGCACAGCCACTGATGATTCAAGGTGTACCTGCTGCAACATGGATTTATCAACAGCCACAGACGCTTCGAGATGTACCTTCTCCAGCATGGACTTATCCTTGTGCCACAATCCCATCAGAGGTATACCTGCTGTGGCACAGACATAACCAGGCCACAGATGCTTTGAGATATACCTGCTCTGGCATGGGCTTATCCACGGCCACAGATGCTCCGGGGTGTCCTGCTCCCGCGTGGACTCATCCACAGGTCACAGTCCCTTCGACTCGAGTTCACACTGGAGTTCCAGCCTGTCCGGTACAGCAGCATAGAAACAGCAGCGATGCTCTGGCCATGTGCCAGCCCAGGTGCAAGGCCATTGCTGTTATCAAAATCTTCCCAGGCACAGCAGAGTAAGAAGATAAGCAGTACAGCAGTATGGCAAGTAGCAAAAGCAAAAAGCAGCCACTAACGAGCACTAGACTCTAATATACAGTAAGGAAAGCAAACCCATGGCAAGCACAGGAGACTGCCAATTAATAGCTAAACAGCAATAACAGCTATAAATTCTATCTATCTATCTAGCACATTCCAATCAAATCTGTCATTATCTCAAATCCTTCGTGCACCACGTTGGGCGCTAAAAAGGACTGTCGTGGTTTAGCCCCAGCTGGCAACTAAGCACCACGCAGCTGCTCGCTCCCTCCCCCACGGTGGGACGGGGGAGAGAATCGGAAAAGTGAGGAAATTCATGGTTTGAGATAAAGACAGTTTAATAGGTAAAGCAAAAGCTGCACGCGCAGGCAAAGCAAAGCAAAGCAAGGAATTCATTCACTGCTTCGAAACCACCGAGGCGAAGGGCTCCGGAGCAGAGGATCGCGCCGGGGGACCCTTTCTAAAGCGGCAAGACCGCGAAGGCGACAGCGCAGGGAGAGAGGATGCCCCAGCCCCACCCCCCCGAGCCGGCAGAGCGGGCTCCTGACGAGCGGCAGCTCTGACGCAGCGCGGGCGGGGACTGGAGCGGCGGCGGCCAAAGCCCCTCACGTACAAGAGCAGCCCCAGGGAGCGCGAGCGACCCGGAGCGCGGCGAACAGGGCGGGCAAACAGGACGTGGCGCGGCAGTTTGCGCGGCAGTTGGTTCAGGTAGGGCGAGCAGGGAAGGTGTCTCGCCGAGGAGACCAGCTCCAGTGCAGGTAAGTCCGCACTGGGGAAGGGAAAATCGGCAAAAAGGGCCGACAGAGTGTCACCGAAATTGGGAATAAACTTCTTGGCACCAATGTAGCATTAAGAAGCAGGCATTCTTTATTGCAGCGCTGGATGCACGGGGGATCGCTCCACCTAACATGCATACCCTGGTACAGAGCTTACTCATTATAAACCTTACAAACATAAATATTCATACAATTTCCAGGAAATCTCCACCTTACTACATTAACATAATTACTGACCTTGCAAAACTACATTACACATGCATGGGGGTCTCGGGTGGTCATCGGTGGTCGTTTGGGGAGTTAGCCCCTCGCTCCTTTTGTGGCCTTGAGTCAGCTAAGGAGAACCTGTCGTCTTGGTTCCCGTCCCAGTCTTTGTGAAACTTGAGATTTCTGATGCAAGAGGTCTTATGATATTTTAAGACAATCCTTATTGGTTTAGGTCCTTCAACCGGTGAGTCTTGTGACATTTCCCCCCCTTTGAGACTTTCTTTGAGAGTCTCACTCAAATTCCTGCATCAAAAAGCAAGTTGATATACATTGATCGTCTGGTCATAATCCAAAGTCTAACATATACTATAAGAGTTACAGTAAAACACAATATGATGAGTATTAACAATATTACTACAGGATGTAGCACTTCATTCAAAATTCTGGTAGTAGTTGGTGACCATCCAAAAAGTATCCCACCACTTGTGTTCTCCATCCTTTTTTACTCGTTCTAATACTTGGCGTATTTCTTCCGCATCATGATGGACAGTCACTAAAGTTTTTTGTCTGTTTTCCTGGACCCTTTTTAATAGTTGTTTCAAATCTTCATGTCGTAAGAGTTCTTTTACTAGGGTGAGATTCATTGTAATTAGACCGTAATAATTGATAGGTTGTAAGAGGAGTAGAATAATTAAAATCACATCCTTTGATGTCGATAAAATGACAAACGCAAATGTCAGAATGATTACTTGTATCTATAATTATACTGTCCACAAACTGTGGGCCCCGGTCCGAAGACATTCGTATTGGAACTCCAAACCTCAGTACTATTTCTTTCAGTAGGATTTTAGTTACCTCTCTAGCTTTGTTGGTGCGACAGGGAAATGCCTCTGGCCATCCTGAAAAGGTATCCACCAATACTAAGAGATATCGATAACCATTCTGTTTTGGTAACTCAGAAAAATCAATCTTCCAATAATCTCCAGGGGAGTATCCCAGACTATTAAGTCCCTAGGGGTGGTCGTTTCCTATTTATGGGATTATTCTTTAAACATATTGGGCACTTTGCTATTATAGATTTTACTATTTCTGTCATCCCTACACATATAATCGAATTTTTAAGGCTAGAAATCATAGCCTCACTTCCCCAATGGGTTTCTCTATGTTTCCTTTCTACCATTTCATTCATTATTTGTGGTGGAACAATAACTTGTCGTGTAGGAGTTATTAGCCAACGCTTTTCATTTTTGGTTGCTTTCAATAGTCTTGCTAATTGATAATCTCTCTTACTATAATTAGGCTTCAAGATCGGGAGGTTCACCTGTTTTACTGGTACCAATGCAAGGATGCCTTGTTTAGCTACCTCTTTAGAAGTTTTGTCAGCCAATCGGTTGCCCATATTTACCATGGTTTGTCCAAATTGATGTGCTTTACAGTGCATTATTGCCACTTCCTTGGGCTTCTGAATATCCTGTAAAAGTTGCAGAATTTCTTCCTTGTGTTTGATAGGCGATCCTTGAGCAGACAACAGTCCTCGTTCTCTCCAAATAGCTCCATGAGCATGGACTACCCCAAAGGCATATTTTGAATCAGTCCATATATTTACCTTCCTTCCATCCTGTACAAAGCTACTACCATCTGTAAATAGTTCCAAATCGGGGTTCATTAATGGTTCATCTCTTAGATCCTGTCTGCTCGAGTACACCTGTTCGATGGTTTGCAGGCAGTCATGATGTAATGGTTCAGAGTCCCTTACTCCTGAACTCGGAAACATCACTGGGTTGCTTGCTGTGATGGTTTTAAGTTCCACATCATCCTGTTCCAGCAAGATAACTTGATATTTGAGCATACGACTTGGAGACAGCCAATGTCCCCCCTTTTGCTCTAAAACAGAAATCACCATACGTGGAACATACACCATAATTCTTTGTCCTATTGTTAATTTCCTGGCTTCTTGGATTAAAAGAACAGTTGCAGCTACAGCATGCAAACATCCTGGCCATCCTTTACTCACATTGTCCAGTTGTCTGGAGAAATATCCCACAGCTCTTCTCCAGGTTCCCAGTCTCTGAGTCAGCACACCCAGAGCAAGATGTTGTCGTTCATGTACAAATAGCTCAAAAGGTTTCGACAAATCAGGCAGTCCCAATGCAGGTGCTGACATCAAAGCCTTTTTCAAGTCCTTAAAAGCTACTTGGCATTCAGGGGTCCATAGTAGGTGGTCCTCCTTTGACCCCTTCAAAGTTTCATAGAGGGGTTTTACCAATAGTCCATAGGTGAGAATCCACAATCTACACCGTCCGACCATACCCAAAACCGCCCTCAGCTCTCGTACAGTTCTTGGTTCTGAAGTTTGGCAGATTGCTTCTTTCCTGTCGGTTCCCAGTCTCCATTGTCCTTGTGAAATCTCAAAACCTAAGTAGATCACAGTCTCTTTTCCTACCTGAACTTTGCTCCTTGATACGCGATATCCTCCTTGTCCTAAGAAATTCAACAGGCTTATAGTCATCCGTAAACACTCTCCCCGAGTCTCTGCAGCCAACAAAATGTCATCTACATATTGCAGTATCGTTCCCTCTGGGTTTTCCTTTTTCCATAATTCCAGCTCCTTTGCCAACTGGTTGCCAAATATTGTAGGGCTATTTTTGAACCCTTGAGGTAGTACCATCCAGGTAAGTTGTGTTTTGCCTCCAGTAGTGGGGCTTTCCCATTCAAAGGCGAATATCGCCTAACTGTCTTTGTCTAGAGGTATGCAAAAGAAAGCATCCTTGAGATCTAGTACAGTAAACCATTCATGCTTTTCCTTTAAGGATGTCAGTGTGAAATATGTTCATCTGATTCGTGTGATGAAGTGTAACCTTCTGTACTTTTATGGATTTCTCCTGCACCATAAAAAGGGGTATTTTACAGGAGAACCTTAAACTACTTTTCTGGTATATCAGCTCAAACCAGTTTGACCACTGACCTCATAGTATTATGTAAAGAGAAACTTGTAAAGTGCATGCATAAAGTTTGGGGTCATCCTGGGGGCACGCTGAGGAAGATTCAAGAAGACTCTAGAAGGAGAAGAGGACATATGCTGAAGAAGACATGCCTATTCATGAATATGTATTAGCAAACAGGATCACGCTGAGGAAGCTTCGAGAAGACTCTAGAAGGAGAAGAGGGCATGTGCCAAAGAAGACACGCCTATTCATGAATATGTATTAGCAGACAGGATATAAACCAAGAACAGGAACTGTACCGCGTGCGTCTTGGTGGAGCGGAGACTCCTGGCGCACCCAGCGCTGTTTGCTTGCCTCTATTCGCTTAATAAATTGTAAACTTAAACTGGAATCCTGTTTGGGACTAAATAATTTATCTCAATTGGGGGTTCGTCCAGGATGGTCTTGGTTCCTGAATTCTGACTTGATCTAGGAGGGGCGCCCCACCATTTGGTGGCTCCTGATCGGGTCGGGTCGGGACTAACGCCATCCTGAACCTGAATAGGGGCAAGCAAAGAATTGGATTTATTTATGAGCTCCCTTGCCGGCTGCAACAGTTTATTTTGCCCGTAATTCTGCGCGCGAAGATCCGAACGAAGACGACGGAGTTGTAAGTATTTAAGGTGTATACCGTTCGGTTGGGTGGGATTCGGTTGCCTGTGTGTGTAAGAGCGTGACTGAGACGGAACCTAGTTCCGAAGCGATTGTGGAGGTCTTCTAACCGCGGTTCCAATCTCCCGCGAGGGACTTGGCCGGTGAAGGACCGAAGCGATTCCTATGGGATTCGTGGGTGGGTGATAGGTCCTAAACCCCCGGCAAGACACTCTTACTGGTAGCCAAGGGCTGTAGGAATTGCCACAGTAAAAATTCCTAGATGGGTCAGACGAAATCGAGAACCCAGGACCAGAAGAAAGGGAGCGAATTACTAGAAATACCTCCGGAGAGTCCACTAGGAATAATGATTAAAAATTGGAATGATAGGGGCCCCAGAAAAGGAAAAAGTAAATTAAAATTAGTTCAATATTGTATGGTAGAATGGCCAAAAGAACCTTTGAGACCACATGTCTTTTGGCCTGGTTTTGGATCTTTTGAAGACTGGGTCTGCCGGGCTTTAAATATATATGTTAATTCGAAGGAACCTTTTAGTCAAGCGGAAAGCGATTATGCCTCACTATTTACATTAAAAACAGATAAAAAGTTTGAGGAAGAGGAGAAAAGTGAAAAGGAAAAAGAAAAAGATGATAAATGGGAGCCACTGGATAACCTACCGCCTCCATATCCTAATAATCCATCTTCAGCAGCG